>NC_141156.1:132014433-132168244 GCF_053477565.2 Lygodium microphyllum
ATGCTAGTATCTTTGGTGGATATGGCACACATAGCTCTAGATTGTATCCCTCTAGGTTCACTATTTAATTTGACCATCTTGTTGTTTTTGTTTGATATAGGGGAGACATTATTAAGAAGTGCTTTTGCATATTGGCTCAAGTGTGAATATCATTACAATGGTTACCTCTAAGGATCCTCATGGAAGTGAGAGTGGGCCCCCTTCTTGGTGAGAATGGCAAAACAATAATGAGTATATCCTTTGGGGGTTCTCTACTCTTTGGTGATTGAGGTTCCTAGTATTCTTTTCTTGATGTTATGTGTAGTTCTTAGAATGTGAATGGAAATTAAATATTACTATCTATTGGGAAGGCCTTGGCTCCACCAAGTAAGAGTAAATCACAACTAGGATGTTGATAGCCAAACAATTTGTCTGAGACATCATAAGATGAAGTTTTCTCCAACAAATATTACGCCTCCACTGCTTACCATGAGATATGTCATTGTGGAGACTATGAACATGGTGAAAGGACTCAGAGGAGGAGGAAGAAGAAGAAGAAAAAGAAGAAGAAGCATTTCTAATGGCAAATGTTGATTTCTTGCTATCTACTTAGTGGATATCTTTTGGATCAGCCAACAATAGTTGAGGAAAGATTCAAACAAGGATTTGGTTGATGCAGACTCTATTTAGAAGTTGGAGGAGAATTTTAAACTGATTCTACTTAATGTGGCAAATGATTTGAAAGCTATGACTCTGATGGCATTCAATGTGGCAAAAGTTCTATGCCAAGAGTGGGAGTTTGAGGGACTAACATGGATAAATAGTTGAGGAAAGATTCAAACAAGGGTTTGGTTGATGTGGAGTCTATTCAGAAGTTGGAGGAGAATTTTAAACTTATTCTACATAATGAGGTAGATGATTTGAAAGTGACTCTAGTGGCTTTCAATGTGGCAGAATTTCTATGCCAAGAATGGGAGTTTGAGTGACATACATGGATAGTCACTCAAGTCAAAGACAATAAGCTAGTCAAAGACCATTTGGGGGAAGGGGAGTCAAAGAGAGTCGAGATAAGTTTCCACTTTGGACCTATGGAGAGAAACTCATTGCATTGATCTCAAAATTCAAATGTGTTTTTAGTTGGGATTATGATGATGTGTAGGGGCTTAATCATGATTGCATAGCATAGTGTTGGAGGTAAAGGCACCTGTGCCTAGCTACCCATGTATTACTACACTAACAATACTCGCACACTTGTACAATGCAGGTGGTGGGCACCCATCATTGTCACTTCATTCTTTATTCTTTTAATGACATTTGAATAGAGGGAAGGTGAGTCACACATTGTGATTGTTGGATTTCCCACATCTTGTGTTTTTATTTCTCTCTTGCTCTTACTTCTTCCACCATAGCTCTTTCTTCCACTTGCGCACTTCCACTCTAGGCTCAGTCCCTTCAACTAGTATCAAAGCCAACCATTCGAGGAGCTCCTTCATCCTTTGTTTTAGCCCGGATTCAAAGCTTCATTTAAGGTTTCATGGCAATCGTTGCTTCTTTCTCTCAAGGTACACATTGATTCTTTCCTTCTTCTAGCTTCTTCTAGCTTACTTCGTGCTTGTTGAGAAGCTTTCCAAGGCTTAGTTGAGCCTTGTTGAGTGCTTATGAGATGAGGAGCGACCCTTTCATCCAATTTGAGTGGATACAAAGCATATAGTAGAAGTCATGAATAGCTATGACAACTTGACAACACTGTCATAATTTGACCATAACGTTTACATACAGTATGAGATTTAGACATTTTTTCATAGCTAGAAATGAAAACTGTGATGAGAGCTAAAAATCAAGGTACTCACATAGTTGATTCTATGAAGTTTTTTATTCTCTATTTTGCACAACAGAAAAGATGTAAAGGGCACTCTCACTTAACCACCAAGACCCACAGACCGCTTATTTCTTCAAGCATTTCAAGCAAGCACTAATGGCTACCTCTCACATAGTCGACGCGATATCCCTCTCTACAAGTGTAATGAGCTTACCTTAATGCCCATTGAGCCACTTCCTCTCTCAAGCACTCTGATAGCTCCACGATTTGTGATGCAAGCTCAAGCATCCTCAAGCCTCTTCCTCCAAGCTCCATCCTTCATAGCCACGCGCGAGATGAGAGAAGAGAAGAGAAAAGAAGAAGAAGAGAGGAGATGGTGGAGGGCTTCACCTCCAAGGTCCCTCACCCTCACATACTAACTCACTCACACTCCCTCCCTCAAGCACTCACAAGCAAGCAAGCCAGAGAAGAGAAGAAGAGAAGAAGAAGAGTCCACTTTGCCATACACCAAAGAATGCCCTCTTCATTCACTTTTCAACTTTATATATAAAACCCTAAATTTCCTTTTGGGTGGTCATCCCTTTATCCCCTTTTTTACATGGCCAGCCATTATGGCAAGGTCATTTTTCCCTTTTCCTCTATGTGCCTTCTATTTGCCTTATTTCTTACTAATGCCCACTAGCCTTTTACAATTTGCATAGGGTGGAGCCTGGCACTCTTTTACAACAAATTTAGGGGAGCCTTACATTTAAAAATGTGATTTTACCTTTGAATTGATTTTTAGAGGCCACCCTTCTTCTAGGTGATCCACCTTGCACTTTTACACTTTTTTTGCTTTTTTCTTATGATGGGGTTAACATTACCCCCTCCTACTTTAGTGCCAATCCCATGGCACTGATGTGGAGGGGTTGGAAGAAGGGTTGGGTGTAGCCTGATGGCTTTTTTGAGTTTGTATGCAAGCCCTTGTTGGGGTTGGTGTGGGGCAATGGACCTGGCCCTTGAAATGAAGATGTAGTTGGGGTTGGGTCCCTGTTTGCTACTGTCCTTGAGGGAACTTGTCCTAGGATTTCATCGATCTACCTTTGCCTTTTTTTGCCTACATGGTGACATTGTCGAATAAGATTACCCCCATCTTAGGCGGGTGCTAGTGTCAAGACACTTGCGGTTTTGAGCTGATGAAGGTGCAATGAGAAAGCGGACATATAAGTCGATGATGTTGGGATCTCAGGGAAATTGTTCTTGGAAAGAAACGGATCACTCGATTAAGGTAGTAGAAGCCAAGAGAGCACATTGCATGGATGATGGGGCCTTCAAAGTTGGAGGATTAGAGCCTTGTTTATACTAAAAAGAAAGGGAGATGCACTACTTGGGGGTGTGTCTACTTTATCGTGTGGTGCATTATGCTTGTGCTAGTGGGACTGGGAGATGGGTCAACCACATGCAAGCATGGGTGTTGTCCCACACTTGAGGACCCAGTTTGTGCATAAGGAAGGTGCAGTGTGTGATGCTTAGGGTGATCAAAGTGAGGCTAGGGGTTTAGGGATGGAGCCGCCGAGATTAAAGCCACTAGGAGGCGATGCGGTGTGTGAAGTGGGGGATCAGAGTGAGGCTTGGGGGTTAGGGATGGAGCCGGTCGACTAAAGCCACTGGACGCACATAACTTGAAAACCCCTAGAGGTGCAGTGACTATGGCTTATGTGGGATAAACTGTTGTTTGTTGTGATTTTTTGCTGTTCATTTTTGCTTTCTTGCTTTCTTTCTCTTTCTTTTCTTTTTGTTTTTTCTTCTTTACTTTCTTCTTCTTCTTCTTCTTCTCCTCCTCCTTTTTTAATAAAATAATTTACCTAGGCAAGACAAGGGCTAAGCCTCATCATTCAAGTGGGGTGGAGAAGGGGGCCTAAGAGACTTATTTAGGAATTGTCGAATGACTCTACAAGTTACCTTTGAGGTTCAAGCAAACTTGCAGAGTGGTGGTAGAGAAGAATGGATGATTGCAATGCATAAAGTGGGTATCATTCATATCCTCTAGAAGGGATAAACAAAATGAGGGGAGAAAAGTGGCATGCATCATTAGTCAATGAGCCATGGCGCAACTGTCTATGGCGTTGGGATCAAAGAAAAGGGGTGGAAGGTTGTGTTCTTGTGGGGTGGGATTTTTCCTAAGTAGCCTAAGGTAATCTTTGGGGGTATGGCATGAATATCGGGTTGTTGCATTCAAATGGGAGGGTGTTACAGAATGCCACCCAAGTGTCCATGTTTATATCACATATGTGCCTTCTCCATGTAGGCTAGAACTCATAGCATGGCACCGATCTCGTGACCTCAAAAACATTGTCCTACTAAAATTATGCACCCTCTATGCCCTAGCGGGTGGGTTTCTATTCTCTCTCCTTCAGTCATCTGTCTCCTAGCTTGCTTCCAATGGCAATCACCTCTTCTATCACTGTAATGGGGATGCAAGTTGGTGGGGAAGTGGAAGTTAAGATCAAAAGGCTACCATGCACTTTCCTATTGGTCCCAAACAATGAGATCTGTGTGGAAGCTGGCTGGGAGTTCATCTGAGGTTGGTGGAATGGGTGTAGTCAGCTCTATTACTCTGGTCTGGCATTCAATCTTCTCTTGGCTTCCTCCACCATCTATTTCCTCGTTTCTTTCAGTGCTGCTCTCCTCTCAGTAGAGGTGTCCATTGGTTTGCTAGTCTTTTCGGGTGGAGAAGGAGGTGGTGGAGCTAATTCCTTTTCATGAGGTCCCATCTCAAAGTTCAGTCCATCCTCTTCCTCTTGTCGGGCTTCCTATTAAACCCCTTTGGTAAACCCTAATGTGTCCACCTCTTATGGGGTCAGGCCTACTTGCAATAGATACTTTTTTTTTTCTTTGAAGCTTAGGCAAACTCCCACTGGTTCCATTGGCATCTACATGCCTGCCTTCAGGGCCCATGCAATTCCAAGATTCTTCTTAACTATCTCAACGGCCTCCCTTTCCTCTATCTGAGTGACGTCAAGTAGTGTATTGAGGAAGGCACATTCCTGGGCCTTGAAACTCACGTGGATGGTCACCACTCTTCTTTCAACCAATACTTTGTCTTTCTCCACTTGAGCTAGACAATGCGCCAAGGTTTTAACTCTTCTTTTGTTCTAATTGGCCCATTCTTTCGCTCTCCTCTTCATGTTCTCAAGGCTTTCCCCTACCTCCTCTGAGCTAGCACTGTCATCCTCTATTCTTGATCTTCCTTTCTACTCTCAATTTCTACTTCTCTTCCTGTGCCAAGGTTGCCTCTTGTGTCAAATTTCCCACCTCTTTTTCATATCTGCACGCTCTTTCCTTCCTCAGCACTTCCAATTCTTCTATGGCCTTAGTGATCTTCTCCATTTCAGCTTGCAGATCTTCATAAAGCCCCACAATCTCTTCGTTGTGTCTTCGCGAGCATCGTATGTCCTTGGTCTCTTCATCCAGCCTTGCCTGCCATTTAGCTTTCGTCTCCTCTTTAGCTTGTAGCTACTCCTTAACCTCGTTAATTTCCCTTTGGGCAATGGTTATTTGGCATGTTTTCTCCAACTGGAATGTAGCCATGGCCTCCTTTTTAGCTTCAAGCTATGATGTTGCTACTTTCTTTACTTTCCTAGCTTTTTCCAACTGTGACAATAGTTGTTTTTCATATTCATTGTATTCCTTAGCTGGCAGCTCTGTCGTGGGTACAGAGGTGGTAGAGGCTTCCATATTTTGTCTCTTCAGATTGGACTCAGCATCAACTGCAACCAGTCTCTTGGTCCCTATCATTGGGGTACCCTCTTCGGTCCCTTGGGTCATCTCCTTATTTACAAGGTACTGCATCCATGCTAAGACATTGGTAGGGTCTACTTTTGGCGTGGATCCCTGGGTGGTTGTGACCATGGGGGTGGTTGGCACTAGGAGGGTAGGAAGAAGCATGATTGGTTACTTGCCCTTGCCTTCTTTTGGAGGAGGTGGCATGATTTCCAGCACATGGGTGCTAGCCCTTCCTCTCCAAGTGGGCTTCTAGCATTCAACTCATCTCTCCTCCTCTATTGATCGGTGCGTAGCTAGACCCATATCCTCATCCTCCTTTCTTTTCAGCTCTGCAGCTGCCTTCCTTTTTCTCTCCTCCTCAAACCTTCTGGATTCTTCTCTCAAGTTTTATGCCTCCTCTTCTGCTTTCTTTTTCCTCTCTTCTTCAATCTTTTTAGACTCCCTGTGAGCCCTCTGCAAATCTTCTTTTTCTTTTTTAATCTTTTCTTTTTCCATCATTCCCTATGAAGCCTTCCTCCTTTGCTCCTCGTGCCTTTGTCGGCTAGTCTACAGCTCTCCTTCCCCTTCATCATCAGTCTCTATCTCTTCGCTTGTTTGCATCTACTACTCTTGTTGAGGGGGTGATCTTAGTGGTGTCTCTCCAACTCTTTTCTTCATGCCCTTGCTCCAAGGCTTCTCTGATGATGGCGTAAGGACCCCCCGAATCCGATGGTTGAGGCCTTAGAAGATGAGGCTTTTCTTTTGGCCTTGGTAGTAGCTGGGGACTCTCCTCCTACTGGCCCTCCTCCTGTTGCCAAGGCCTTAGCCAAGGTCTTGATGGTCTTTCTCAGAAACCATTGGGATCCACCTCGTCCAGTGATCGTGCTGCTACGATGCTCTCTAGCAAAGGGACATTAATGCGCCTCATGATGGTGTTGTACCTCTGGCTTGAGAACAACGCGTGCACCATTTTTGCTTGGAGTTGAATTTCAGCATCGGGGATGTTTGCCAAGCTGAGCCACCATTGGTATGGACCTTCACCTTGTCCACTCCTAGCATAGCATACACGTCTCTCTTTGGCCTTTGTTCCAAATTATGTGCCAATCCAAGAGCCCTTTCTACCAGGTTTGGGGTTAGCACTACTTGGCGAGTCTCTTCTCCCTCTTGCACGATAACGGTGTCACGGTCCATGTGAAAAGTTTGTAAGAACTCTGCACAATGGATGTATTCTACCCCTTGGCCCACTGTGTCCATGTATTTATGCTAGCTGCACTACTCGATGATTTGCCTCACAACCTGTTCTTCGATAGCCATGTCTTCTAGGTTGAAGATATGTCAAAACTCAAACTGGTTAAAGGCCTTTGTTTCCACCGAAGGGTCATACTTTGCTTGCTCTTCTTCTGAAAAATGCAATTTGCATGCCTTTTATTGGCTTGCCATGATGGTTGCCTATCATAAAGCCACATTTACCATTAGTGTTTTTTATGATAATTACAAGTAGAAGAAAATGACTACATACTTGCTGAACTAAAATGTGAAAATAGATTTTTCCTTCAAGTAGTCTACTGATTTCACATTTTATTGACATTTTCCTTAATCACAAGTTGTTTCATTCTTTCATTTCTATTTTTAGGCATTGATTGAGGTTTCTAATGTGTGCTTTTCCTTTACTATTTTCCTTATGCATTTGGTTTGATTCCCCTCCCCCCTCTGAAATGAGAAGAATCCTTCCTAGGATTAAAGAGTTAGAGGATGAAGGGCTTCATCACATAATCTTAGTGTTTTACTTTTGCATGAGCCAAGCATAGAGATTTAGATTATATTCTAATTTAGCATAGCTATCCATGTAGAGAGGACAAATGCCTACATGCGTAATGTAAGTGAGGACATCAAGCAAGAAGTCATCGAAGTTTACTCTACTAGCAATGTGCAGGTCCTCTTCAGTGAGGATGCGATCTAAATGAGGCTGTCCCCGAATGTGTTCTTCTAAGGGTCAATTACGGATGGTAGCTAACACCCTATAGGAAGTGGGAGCTACATAGATTGGTTGTATTCTGATGTCTTGATTACACATCACTACTCAATGTTGGTCATTATTTGGCATCCCACTAGCTCCCATTGCAATCGAAGAGCATACCATTTTCGCAAGAAAGACGAGCCATCGTCAATTAGTTGTTTCAACTCCTCGATTTCTTAGTTTGTGGCCATGATCATGTTCTATTATATGATGTGATGAGACGTTGTTTGATTGCAAGTTCTCTGGATATCTCGGTGGCAATTAACTCCTCTGTTGCTTCGGAAGCCTTAACGAATACAAATTCCGACTCCTCCCAAGAGCAAGGAGTGTACGCATTTTTGTTGCTATAGGCTCTTCCAACAGACCTAAGTCTAGTCGATCGTAGCTTTTAGCCAACGTCATGAAAGTAGTGTCCAAGCATCTAAGGCAAGCAACCAAGTCATTCCTCATATTTTTAGCTAAGTCCACGGCCAATGTTAGAATTGATCACTGCTCATAAGAGGGTCTAAGGCCGGTAGTAGGTGGTTGAGGTTTGGCCAAACTAGAGTTTAGCAGCAGGGCTGATGGTTGTGGCTTGGCCTCATGTTTGGTGGGTGGGGTTGGAGCTGTGGGTGTCGCACCACTAGGTGCATCTTTGGTCTGAGAGGCACTAGCAAGACTAGATTTGGTGGTTTCTTAGTAGCAAGTAGTAGTTTTGGGCAATAGATTGGTTTAGGCCCTATCGGTCTAGGCTTTGGAGGTTTTGTGGACATAGTAGTTGGATTCTCTTGTGGCATGAGTGCATAATTTGTCTAGATGTTTCGTGTAGTCAAGTTTGAGGGTGGATTTCGAGGAGTGCCTTTAGTCATCATGATTTTAGGTACCCAGTTATAGGTGTTACCCTCATAGTAGCCTTGCACTTGCAATAAGATCTTTGGAACCCATCGCGGCTTGATTATTCACCAATATCGTTGACTTCTTCTATGTCTCCTAGGTTTTGAGTGTGGGTCCTTAGCCTTGCGAGGGCGTGAATGTCTCCTGGTGACAGTCCTTGATGTTTAGGTACCCATTTGAACTGGGGTTCATGGGCTTCAGCTTTGGGTTTAGCAGGTTGTTGACATTGAGACTTGGCGGCCGGGCTGTGACGAGTCATGACCCCCTTTCCTAGATGTGATGGTGGATTTCTCTACTGGTGGCTTGGCAGACTTTGAAGGAGTCACACAGCCCTTGCTAAAAGTGGTGACCATACACACGTTGCCTATGGTGAGATGAATGCAATGGGACTCGTAGTCAACATTTCAATGAGCTTGCTTTTTAAATGGGTGTCCTAACGAGCCCATACTTGCATCTTAAGTGTTTGGCAGCACATAAAAGATCATTGGTATGCTCTTAAACTTTGTCTTTCCCTAGCCGATAAAGTTGTCGTGTTATTAGCTGATAGGATTGGATTTTCAAGATGAGTCGCCTTAGTCAGGATTTTTCTATTGGTCATTCAGGGATTCCATACTCTCAAGCACTTGGACTATGTCATTTGCCCAATATGGCATCAGATCATCGGCTTTAAATAGATCTCATTTGTTAGATAGGTTAAATATATGGGCATCAAATAGTTTGTTCATAATGCCTCATCCAACGGCTTCTCCTGTGGGAACACAAGACATATGGTCAACCATGTAATGATGTTTCCCCTTGCATATGATCACGAAGAAGTCAAACTCCAAAAGTAGAAGCAACCATCGAGTGATATGTCTTGTAGCACAAGGTTTATAAATGAGATATAGCAAGGCTTGATGGTCAACAAAGAAGGTAAAAGGCATAACCAAAAGATAGTGCCGAAACTTCTTTACAACAAATACCATGGCTATCCCCTCTCTCTCTGTTGTTGAATAATTCATTTCCGTATGTGGGAGTTATCTACTAGTGAAACTAATTGGATAGTCTAAGCTGTGTTCACCAAGTTGGCACAACACTACTCCTACAATGAATTTAGAAGCGTCAATGTGAACATGAAAGGTGATTGTCCAATCTGGGGCCCGTAGGATCGGTGCAGTGGTGAGAGCTTTTCATTTGCTCGTACACGTGTTGGCATTCCTTGGTCCATTTGAATACAATTAGCAGCTTATATAGAGGTCTAGTGATCAATGCATAGTTCAACACAAACTACCAATAATACCGAGTATGGCCTAGGAAGCATTGAACCCCCCTATAATCAGTTGGTGGTGGGAGATTGACAATGACTTTGACTTTCTAGAAGTCGATGGCAATGCCGTTCTTCGACAACACATGCCCTAGGATGCATATGTGCTTCACCCAGAACTAGCACTTACGAGGTTCAACGAGAGATGATATAGTCAACACCATTCAAAGGCAACTCAAAGATTGTCTATGTGCTCCTTCCAAGTGGAGTGAACACACAGATCATTGACGAAAACCTCCAACTCTTTCCTAAGCATGTCCTTGAATATAGCACACATGAGCCTCTGGAAGGTAGCCGGTGTGTTAGTTAACCCAAAGGGCATAACCATGTAGGCAAAGATCCCCCACTAAGTGGCAAAGGTAGTCTTGTAGCCTATCGTCAAGGTGCAATTGCCCCTGGTTCTACCCTAAGAAGCCATCTAGCAAGATGTAGGCCTCTTTACCAGCATTTACAGCAATGGATAATTGTCTCTCTTCATGGCAACATTTACCTTTTAGTAGTTGACGCACACTCTGATTTTTCTATTCTTTTTCAGTACAATGATTGTGGGCGAAACCCAATCCGTGTGCTAAATCTTGTAGATGAATCCCACTCTCATTAGCTTATCAATTTCTTCCTTGACAGCATGAGCATGTTTTGGATTCATGGGATACGGTTTATGCTTAATCGGTGTTGCATTGGGTGTCATGGGTATATTGTGAGTCACTATACTCGGCTCTACCCCTTTGAGTCCTTCTAGGGACCAAGCAAAGACATCTATATACTCTCGTAAGAGAGCAATGAGACTTGCTTCCTCTTCCTCAATCAAGCCATCGGCTATAAAGGCAGGTCCTAGCTAAATTGACCTCCTTGACCTTGGCAGATCCTTCAATTGGTTCACTTGCTTGCCCCTATCATTTGGCTTGCAGAAAGATTACTACCCTATCTCCTTTTTTGAATTTCATGAATCACTTTGGTAGGTCTTGCGGTTTCCGTTGTTATTCTGCTTGTGTATCCTTAAGCAACTTCCATCATTCCTCCCTTAACCGTCGGTGCCTTAGGTGCACGGGCAGGTCCCCCTTGGTGCATCTATTCTTGTGATGGGACCTGAAATGGTCCGGCAAACTGCCACTTATAGGCAGCTCCCGGTAGACGCACCACTGATGGGACCTAAAATGGGCCGGCGTTGGCTATGGCACTAGTCGGACCTCATGCTCATGACAGACAAACACACCCTCACAGCCTCACGGACCAGGAGCGTCAATCTAATGCTAAAGGACAAACTACCCTAAAGCCTAATCTCTGCGTTTATAGTTTCATCGTTTTGTAGTCCAACGTTTCCCTTTCTATAAACTCCCCAAAGGGAGAACCCTTACACATTGGCAATAAATACTATGATCACACACATGGAAGCAACCTCTCGATAGAACACCGCGGCCCCACTGCAGCTCTCCTACATCGCAGGGATTGGCCCTTGATGCGCTGCTCAACACATAACACAAATGAACACAAACTCCTCTCTTTATTTTGAATCCAGGAGATATACCATGTTTCCTTGGATAACCTCACACTCTCGATCGTGGGTCAAATTCCTAAGAAAACAATTGCTATGCAGTCCAAGAGCTTTTCCATTGATACCATGAACTATGCATAGTGCATGATGTGAATGGTTTAGTGTACAAACAAAAGAAAATCAGCATTGTGCCTCGTGCGAAACCAATCTTTTCATGATTTCCATGCTAATGTTTATGTCATGCAAAGAGAAAAGACACCGAGCCTTAAGCTCATGCTCTCTTTCTCTTTATTTTAAAACAACATCCTATAGGCATGATGCAACACATAAACCAGATTTTAGTTTATATTTTGAAGCTCAACCTCCCCTCTCACCCTACCGTTTAATGTTTTGGATTCATTGATAGGTGAAAATGTCATTTTATGTGTTTTTCCTTACAAAGAAAGCGATAAACACGGACGAAAACATAGAAACGAGAGTAAACCGAGGCCAACCTCATGCTCTACCTTCATTATACGCTGCACAAACACACATGTAATTTTTTGAAATTTTCCTTTTACCGTTTCCTAATTTTCTCCCATTTAAAACCCATTTTTCACCATTTTTTGGTATTTTTCCTCTATTTTCTTCAATAAAAAATGACTAGAAATTAAAATTGATTGTGGGTTGTGGCCCTTAGGTTTCTTGATAGAAACATTTCAGGTTTTGTAGGCATTAGGTATCATATTTCCCATTTATTTTACAAAAATCCCATTTTTACCCTTAAATGCATGTTTTACGAGTTTTATGACATTAATTTCAGACATATCGCTTATGATTTTCTCATTTCTTGATTATAAACTGATAAAACTCATAGCAAACAACATCATAATGCATAATCAGCCCATGGGAACAATATTTCATCAATCAAATAGCATAAAAACTCATTTTTTCTTCAAAAATTTGAATTACCGCTTAGGCTTCGTGTTTCGGGATCTCGGTTTTAGTGCGGGACTGCGGGTCAGTCCTCATTCAATGTCCAGCATCTTCACAATTAGCAATCTTCATGTCTTCATCAACCCGGAAGCAATCCGGTTCCAACCGGACAAGCTTTCCTTCACAATTCTTCATTTTCCTCTTGCACACAAGAACAACCCCTTAGGGGAGAGAGAGGGAGGAGAGAGAAAGAGTAGAATTGGCTCTCTTCATTCAAGCCACCATTGGATGGGCGAAGAACAGTGAAATAATCAGCAAAGAGAGGGAAGATCGGGGGTATGATCGATTAGGTAGGTTGCTTGTAGCCTGCAATCATGATCCATCCACATCATGGTGCAATTTTCGACGTGAAACAGGCGCCATTTCTTCATGCTCTCTCTCTCCATGATTTCATGCTAAGTTTCATCTTGGCATAAAATGCCCCAACTCCCCAAAGGTCATGCCCATTTGGCCCAAAGTTTGTCCACCTCTTCATATCTTGATCGATTTCTTGGCCATTTCCCCGTCCGGGCTCCGATTCGAGTGCTGTAAATTTCTACACATCCGGCTTGACATCTCGCATTGACTGGCAACTCCTGACAACCCGCACGGCAGTCTGAAAATTTATCAAAAATCAACAAGTGTCGAGCGCCTTTTATGAGTCGTATTTCACTTGGTGCTTAAAATCGTCCTAGTTGGAGCTGCCGCCTTCGATGTTAAATAATTTTCCCCTAAATTTTGGATTTTTTGGCAAATTTTAGGCACATCCTGGGCTCTAAACTCTGCTCTCATCTTGGAAAATCAAGGTATCTTAGGATCACTATCTAAGTTAACTTCCGACTCAGAATTGAACTCTCCGTCTTTGCTAGAAGATGGAGTCTCTCCTGGTAGTCACAGCTCAAAAGGTGAGCATGTTCTTAATAGTGGTGCATCACTTGGTTGGGCTAGGCCTACTTGCTCATAGTCAATTGTGCCCATGTGCTCCAACCAGGTTCGATTGCAATCCATAGGTGTGACTCCTTTCTCTATCCTAAAGGAGTTCTACTTGTGTGGTCTGGAGTCAACTTGTATTTGTTCGATTCTACATCCCCCAATGTTGTATTATATAGTGTCTATTTCCCCTTCGTTCTCATTACTAAAGGAACAACAATCTTCATATTCCTCTCATCAGAGCTGCTATCTTTGTTCAACTACTCATCATCTCTCAAGTCTCAATACTTCTCTTCATGTTGGTCGGGGACTAAGGCCCAATTGTACATCAAGCTTAAATTGTGCACCTTGGACCATCGCCACTTAAGCTCATCCAAGAGATCTTAGAGTGGCTTGAGATTCGTTGTTGGAATGCCATTCAACTTGTCAATCAAATATCCTAGGATCTCAAGGAGCTCGCATTGGGACTTGGAATGTGATATGGTTGGGTCTTCCACACAGGCTTCCAGCCATCATGTAGACCGGTACTAACGATGTGTGTCCTTGGGCTTGCCAATTGTCTTGATGGCTTGTTTGTACTCTTCATTGTCCGAGAACAGCAGGTCAATGGTAGCAAGAACATGCATCCAGTATCACTCGTCCTCAAGACACGGGATATACTTGTTTAAGGGCCTGTACGATTTCCTAATTTGGCTGTGACCCTTCAGCATGGTGTATATGGGCGTCTAGGTCAACTGGCGTAGTCTTCTAGGTGTCCATCTCTACTCTTGCAGCCTTTGTTCGATTGCCTAAGAAGATAAGACCGTTGCCCTAGTCTTCTATGACTCTCGCATTGCACATCCAAGGTCAGCCTAGCAGGATGTCATAGTCCACTCCCTTCATGACTATAAAGTCAACAGAGAATTGGACTCCTACGATCTTCACTGGTCAATTCTTTAACATGTCGAATGGTTTCACCTTCATTCTGTTAGCCAGTTGTTAACCCCAACACGAAGAAAGCAAAAGGAAATAAAAAAGATGCAAGGCAAAGGCGGAAAAAAGGTAGCTCGATAGAAGAAAGAAGAGGAGAAAAGGCCAAAAGTGCAAGTGCAACCTTAAAAAGCCCAAGGCAAATGCAAAAGGGAAAAGGTGCATTTTAAAATACAAAGGCGCACCCTGAAATCTTGTAAAAGAGTGCCAGGCGGTGGAAAATCCGGAAAGATAAAACAGAAGACAAAGACAAAGGCCAAGGCAAAAAGAAACAGAAGACAAAAGCGCACAAGAAAAAGTGTGAATCAATACTTTTGTAAAAGAGCGCAAGTGCATCATGATTTAATTTAAAGAGCGCCGGGCTCTCACCCGTGCAATTTGTAAAGGTAGATGGGCGGTAGGAAGGAAGCTAGAAAGATAGAAGGGTAATGGGAAAAAGGGCCTAGCGTAAAAAAGGGGATAAGGGGATGACCGCCCAAAAGGGATTTAGGGTTTTGTATATAAAGTTGAAAAGTGAATGAGAAGCTCATTCTTGTGTGTGGCAAAAAGTGGCTCTCCTCTTCTTCTTCTTCTTGCTTGCTTGAGCTTGTGCTTGAGAGAGGGAGTGTGAGAGTGTGAGGGAGCAAGTGTGTGAGGGTGAGGGACCGTGGGGTGGAGAAGCTCTCCATCTTCTCCTCTCTTCTTCTCTTCTCTTCTCTTCTCTTCCCTTGCTCGCAGTGATGGAGCTTGGAGCATGGAGCTTGAGGATGGAGCTTGCTTGAAGCTTGCACTTGGATCGTGGAGCTACCGGAGTGTGCCGAAGAGGAGGTAACTCGAACGGCATGGAGGTAAGCTCACTACACCCGTAGATACGGATGGCGCATCGGCTATGTGAGAGGTAGCCATTAGTGCTCGGCTTAGAACACTTGAAACAATAAGCGATCCGTGGATCTTGGCGGTTGAGCGAAAGCTCCCATACCAGTGTGACATTGAACCTAGCAGTCTTGACCGGTGGGTTATCCCAAGTTTGGATTACCACATGGCTTAGCACACTAACTCCCGCTCCTATGTCCACAATTCTCTTTCTTGTGATCTCCAAGAGCTAAGACTAGCAGGACTGCATGCATATCTGTGCCTTCCCAGAAAGCATTGACATGCAAGGACTTAGGCACGGAGTGCAGCACTTGGTATTTGTGTTTTTGCATCGTGCTCATGCAAGTCTGCCCCGGTAGCTTGCTCATTTGATTCTTTGACCCACTATTTCAACTCTTGCCATAGCGTTGGATGCTACCTAAGCAGGTCTCTTAAGCTTAGAGTCAGAGGGGTGGTCACCAATGTATTAAGAAGGTTGCTAGCTACTTGCTTCTCTCCTAACTCTACCATTCTTGGCCAATGGCCTTGATTAATTTGCTGGCACGTAGCATTTAGACTTTGTATAAGTGGCACTACTTGTGGTGCAGCCGTATCCCTCAATTTTGGTCATGGGGGTAAGACTAGCATGATTATGCTTGAGAGATCATCGATCTCATCTTCTAATATGGGCTTAGTGTCTTACAGGTGCTATTGGGCTTCTTTCAGGACCCACTCCTTCACTTTCTAGATTTCTTCCAATTGGCACTTTGGGTTGAGATACTCCCTGATCTTAGCACTTCCCTTCTCATCCGTCTTTGGAGCTGGTGTTTATGCCTTTGCGTCAGTGAATTTCTTTCTACTAGCAAGCAGTGTCGTGACACTTTCAGTTTTGAGCATGACCTTAGCGTCTAGTCTCTTCTTCCTCCGTCTTTGACTCCTTTTTCCAACTGAGGTTGCATCAAGATTGCTAGGCCCTGGCAATGATATGACAGCCTGCTTTGTCTATGCGTGGGTCATGACATGCAACAAGATAGGTGTGGCCTCCCCATCAAGTGTCTCAACACCGAATAACCCCAATGGGACTAACGAGTCGTTTGCCGAACTAGAGGATGGATTTTGTCTAGGGAAATCAATAAAGAGATGAGTGATTCCACACTTAGCACTTCTTAGGTCAGCCTTGTCTCTACTTGCTTGCTCCCTCTCAAGACAGTGCAAAGATATGTGTCCTAGGTGACCGCAATTCCAACACACGATTGGGTCTTAGGTGTGCCCTCCTAAGCCTCTGCCTCTCCCTCTACCTGTCGCCATCACAGGTACTGGTGATCGGTAGTCCATAAGGACTGTATTGCCTTCTTCGTCGTATGATACATAAGGGTGTACATAATGCTCGTCTAGCCGTACGGCTCCTCCACATAGTAGATTAGAGTGTCACTCGATGGATGGGTTACATAGGGTCTAGGTGGTCAAGGGATACCCATAGAGTTTATCTCCATCCTAGGGATGGATGGCTTAGTGTCATTAGGTGCTGGGAGGGCCAATGGGGCTTCCCTTTCAAACAAGTTTGGTGGCCTATCCGCAAGGTAGGGTTGACCATAAGGCTGTGAGTATGGGAGTCTCTGAGGTAATTGACAATGCATGGCGTCATGGCAGAACCTACCGCAATTAACGCAAGGTCACCTAGGCTCCTAACACTCGGCTGGCAAATGGTTTCCGCCATAATACATGCATTGGACGTGTGGGCGCATTGGTCGTCTCATCATTTCCTACAATTTGGTTATGTCCATCTTCAGCTCTGCTAGCTCTTGTCCTGAATCGGTGCCCTTTCCTTTATCCTGAGCACTTGGGCTTGATTTCTTGCTTAGCATTGAAGCTCTCTTGGAATTCCTAGTGCTGGACTCTTCTCAATTTGAGCTCTTGGTGCTTCTCTCCTTGATCTGGTCGTCCACTCTAATAGCCTCTTCAAAGACCCTTGCCAGCACATATTGCTGCAGGCTCAAGTCGCCTACCAAGGCTTTGTAGAGCTCTTCACTTCATATTCTGTTAACGAATACCATGGACACCGCTCTTTCAGTTGGTCTCTCACCCATAGGGATTCTCTTGAAGAGACTCCTCACATGGGTATTGGATGAAATAGTTGATGGACCTTCGCATGAAGGAAGGGACTTCTATGTCTATACACTTAAATGAGTTTCACTTCATCGTTAGCTATTTACCTTTGCAAGATATTGAGTTCAAGAATACTTTGCATCCTTTATTTCTACTTGTACTCTATCTAAATCGTGTGACACTTTTTGTATGGCTCTCTGTGCTAAGGATGGGCTGAAATTGTAGGATGCTAAGAGTGCCCTTTTGACAGAAGAGGTGAACAGAAAGAATGTGGAAGCTCCTCGTACGTCACATGCATCGATTGTGAGAGGTTAGTAGGATGGAAATGGCCGTTGTAGAGACTTTATTGTGGGAAAGTAGGTCATATTTGGCCATAATGCCATAAAATACGCAATGACAAGCACAAGGAAAAGGGAAAGGGTGAAGTGCAAGACAATAATGATGATCATAGCCTTGTGTCTAGCAAGTCTAGTATCAAGATTGAGGAGATTAATGTGGTGCAACTCGATGTATCTAATGATCTTATCTTGGCAACTTCTTCTTTGGATACTTCACAGCTGATTGATGCTTTGTTAGGATATACTCAGTGTTGGTTGATAAATTTAGGGACTTCCTTTTATGTGACCTTTCATAGAGAGTGGTTTCACTCCTATTGTGATATGATTGGATCTATCCATATGGTTAATGACTTGGCATTGGAGATAAATGGTATTGGCGATGTTCAGTTGTGTTTTGGTTCAAGGAGCATGTTCACTCTTCATGATGTACATCATGTATCGGCTCTCACAATGAAGAGCCTTATCTTTGTTGGCACCTTGGATGATGTAGGTTATATTGTTTTTTTTTGTGATTCCTCATGGAAGATTTTCTGCGGGGATCTTGTTATTGCACATGGTACTAACTCTAGTACCCTCTATCTTTTGCTTGTACTTGGATCAATTGACCATGTTTTGCTATGGTAGTTGCAATTCTACATATCTCTTTGGCATCATCGCCTTGGGCACGTGTCTTTGAAAGGAATGAAAATGCTTACCAGTTGTAGTATCTTTGGCCCCCCTAGACTATAAGTGTTTTGAGTCTTGTGATTATCGTTTATATGGTAGGGAGACACATCATCTACATGAAAATTCTAGCATGAAGTGCATGGGTGAGCCTTTGACTCTTGTTCATTCAGATGTATGTGGTCCCATGCCGTGTCAGTAGAAGGCTTGTGATGGCAACCTTATGATTTTTGTACTCTATATGGATGATATGATTATTCTACTGATAAAGCTCATAATGAATTGGATACCTTGAAAACTCAGCTCAAGAAGAGCTTCAAGATGAAGGACATGGGATAGACCTCACATATCCTTGGGATACGCATCCTGTATGATCGCTCTAAGGGGCTCCTTTATCTATCACAAAAGGAGTATATCTAGAAAGTCCTTAAGCAATTTCATATGCCGTATGGTAAGCTATTAGTTATCCTCTACCTTCTCATGTGAAGGTTAATCAGATCATTTGTCTACAGTGAGAAAAAGCTCGAGATGGCAAAGATCCTTTATATATCTGCAATGGACAGTTTTATGTATGCCATGATAACCACTCATTTTGACATAGCATTTGCAATGGGGATTGTGGCACACTATATGGCTACACTTGGCAGACAGCATTGGCATGCCATTAAGGGTATCATGAGGTACGCGAAGGGCACAAGAGCTATGTGTATATGTTATGGTGGCCATGAAAAAAGAATTGTGGGATACACTAACTCTGATTATGCAAGATATGCAGACAGTAGGAAGTCCACCTCTACTATGTCTTTCTCTATGCTGGAGGTGTTGTCTTGGATGTCCAATGTGTAGAAATACACGGTCCTCTCTATTATCAAGGATGAATATGTTACAACTATTGAGACTTGTAAGAAGGCTCTCTCATTTCTGGTGGTAGACCTTGGTATTACTAATGTTGTCCCTATACTGCATTTGAATTCTATGAGTGCTATCCATTTAGTCGGTCTCCCATGCAAAGACAAAACACATTGAGGTGCATTAACACTTCACGAGAGGTTATTGAGGACATGCCTATTGACCTTGTCAAGATCTCAACTGACTAGAATCTTGTATATCTACTCACAAAAAGTCTCTCAGCATAGCATTTTGTCTTCCTTAGGGACTTGATGGACATTGGATGAGATGATGTCTTTCTCATCTTGTTGTACTTATGTACATTTGTATTTTGTCACTTTTTTCTTATTCTCTCCTTTTATTAGGGGCACATTCACCTTTAAGTCAGAGGTTGTTGGGGGTAAAGGCACATGTGCTTAACCACCTGTGTATTACTACACTAACAGTACTTGCACACTTGTACACTATAGGTGGTGGATGCCCATCACTATCACTTCATTCCTTATTCTTTTAGTGATATTTGAATAAAGGAAAGACTGGTCACACATTGTGACTGTTGGAGTTCCCACATCCTCTCTCTCTCTCTCTCTCTCTCTCTCTCTCTCTCTCTCTCTCTCTCTCTCTCTCTCTCTCTCTCTCTCTCTCTCTCTCTCTCTCTCTCTCTCTCTCTCTCTCTCTCTCCACCCACCATAGCTCTTGCTTCAACTTGCATTCTTCCACTCCATGCTCACTCCCTTCACATAGAAATTTCCCTGAATTCAAATGTAGTTTTGGTCAAAATGCAAAGACATTTGATGAAGTCCCATATGGATAAATTCATGAAGAATGAGCTACATTGGTTGCTCCAATGGATTCCTTGCTCCATTAGGCATGGTTAAATGGATTTCTTCATTCATAATTTCTCCATGAAGAATAAGAAACTTTGGATGTGCATAAGCTACTAGAAGTTAAATGAGACTACCATTCAGTACTCGTTTCTAATACCATACTTGGATATTATCTCTACTATTACTCCTTCCACCATAGCTCTTGCTTTTGCTCACATGTTTCCACTTCAGGCTCACTTCCTTCTCATAGAAAGTCCCCTAAATCCAAATGCAGTTTTGGTCAAAATGCAAAGATATCATATGAAGCTCTGTGTGGATAAATTCATGAAGAATGAGCTACATTGGTTGCTCTAGGTGGATTCATTGCTCTAGTAGGAATGGTTAAATGGATTTCTTCATTCATAATTGCTGCAAGAAGAACAAGAAACTTTGGATCTACATAGGCTACCAGAAGTTAAATGAGACTATCATTCAATACTCGTTTTTCTAGTACCATACTTAGATATTACTTTGAATGAGGTTGCATGTCATGGGATGTAATCCTTCTTAGATGTATTAATGGGTATAATTAGGTTCGATTTGCTTCAAAATACTAGCACAAAACAACATCTATCACATCTTGGGTAGTCTTTGTTTGTACTATCATGTGATTTGGGATGAAGGATGCTCTTACATATTTTCAATGGTACAAGTAAGACCATTCTACATTTGCAACATCTCTGATTGTGCTTAAGTAGGTGTTGAGAGGCCCTACCGAGTCTTAATTAAACAAAGAGTGCATTCATTGTCAAGTGAATTGCTCCTTGGATATGTCATTTCTCAATATGGCATAGTTGTGGATCCACAAAAGGTGCCTATTGTCATGCAAGTAGAGGTGTCAGCAACTCCAAATTCTATTCTAAGGTTTTGAGACAAGTAAGGTGGCATGGCCAACATCTCCAACTTTTGGCTTACGTCGTGGTTTTGTTGAATTGGATAGCTCATATGCCTACAATGGATTTTTCTAAGGATCTAGATTGCAACCATGCCTTTAGCTAAATTTGATTGATGCTTTCAACGGCTCTAATTCCTCCCAATTGGGAAAAACTGTTCCATGCATTCGTTGATGCATTAGATATTCCCATCAACAATGTTTTGATGCAAAAGATTGCAAAGGGTTTTGGCCCAGTTACTATGTCTGATCGCCCTAGTGGAAGTAATGGAATGCATGAGAATGCCTTGGAATGATTTATTCAATAAAGAAACTTCAACACTACTACTAGGGCACCCTTTCAATCTTTTATGTGGATCACTTGACTTTGGTGTACTTATTTAAGCAATAAAATGTTACAAGTCACTTAGCTAGATGGATTTTCCTATTGCATGAATTTGATAATCATGTAGTGCATTGGCCAAGGGTCTTAGCATGTGGTGGCCAATTTCCTTTCTCGATTGGGTAATGTCGAGTTGTCGGAGGGCTTTCATGATGATGCCTTGGATGCATAAATATCCAAAGCATCCACTACTGTAGATGCAAATGTGATAATTGCAAATGTGCTATGGCCTTGGTAAAGATATTCCTCAACCACTTATACCATCAAAATAAGTGTTGCAACAAGTTATGCTACCAATGGAGTAGGATGGGTGATTGAGAAAGCACATTAAAGCTTATTACTTGGCCATTTCTCTATATAAATTATAGTTCAAAAAATTCCAATGGCCTCAACATTGGTGGTTGACCATGCATGGGGGATATTTTCAAATGGGTCTGTCAATGCAATGTATGATAACAACTAGGCCAACCCGATGTCCATGATTGGATGCTACTCCATCACATTATTTTAACGAAGAAATTTCATAAATGGGGTTTGAATTTCATCTACAATCAAGCAAGATGCTACTAGATCCAAAATATGCACTTTCTTATGCCACTAATTACAACACTAAATGAGTGGAGACATGGCTAGTAAAGGACATCGTGACTTACTTGTTCAAGAATATCATCAACCAATGTGGCTATCCAATAAAACTTATGAGTGATTGGACACACATTTTATTAACAAGTTGAAATTATACTATGTGATCCCTTCACAAGAAATATTCACCCTATTATTCACAAGCAAATGTGGCTTTCGTAGAAGCTGCATAAACTGACTCTCCAAACAAACTGTGTAGTTTAGATCTAGCCTAGTGGATAAGGCTACCCACAATCTTTTGATATATAGTGACATCCTCAATCAAGTCACCCTCATGTACACTAAGGTTAGCATTAATATCCAAAGGTATAGAAATATGCTTGCAATCAGCCATACCATACATCTTCAACATATCCAATGCATACTATCTCTGTAACAACCATATACCCTCTGGATCCCTAATTATCCCTATGCCAAGAAAATAGCATAGCTTTCCTAAATCCTTTATCTCAAATTCAGCCTTGAGAAGACCCTTCACATTGTCAATCTCTATCTCAATATCACCCACAATGATCCAATCATCCACATATATAGTAATGACCACAATACCTGCATCACTCTCACATACATAGAGTGAGTGATCACCCTGTGCTCCACAAAATCCAATACTAACAAGGTATTCTGCAATCCGGTTATGCCATGCCCTAGGTGCTTGCTTCAACCCATATAAGGCTTTACAAAGCCTACATACATAATTTGGATGATCCTCATTCACATAACTAGGTGGCTGCTCCACATAAACTTCCTCTTGCAACTTCCCCCTACAAGAAAGTATTTTTAACACCCGTTTGAAGCATGATCTAACCTTTTGATGTAGCCACTACTATGACAACCCTTGTAGTGGCCATTTTAACCACTAGAGTAAAGGTCTCCTCATAATCAATACCACGAGCCTATGCATATCCTTTGGCAACCAGCTGTGCCCTTTAGTGCTCAATAGATCCATCTGACTTGTGCTTAATCTTGTAAATCCATTTGCAGCCAATAGCTTTATTGCCTTCATGTAAGGGCACCAACTCTTACGTATCATTGTCCATAAGTGCAACAATTTCTTTATCCATATCATGATCCCAATACACATTATCCACTGCATCCTCGAAAGAAGTGAATTTCACATCCTACACAACCTTAGCCACGTATACATAGTGATGAGCTAGATAGCTATCATATGTCAATCGTTGTGTTGGCTTTCTCACTCTACTTCACTTGTGTGGACTTGGATCACTACAAAGTTCTTTAGCATCCTCTTGTGCCTTCCACACACCAGGTGTTTTAATAGATGGAATCCCAAACACCTCATCCAAGCTTTGCTCAAAGCCATCTGAATTAGTGTCAACATGAGAGAAACTTGATGATACATATGTCACAATAGGTGAGTCCCCAAATTTCTCTTTACCTTTTCTTGACATCTGTGATGTACTTGGTGGTGTAATATGTGACCTCAATTTGCCACTCCAAGGTCTATCCAACAAAAGCATGACTAGAACACTCTTATGGTCCACTCAATGTCTCTGATTGCTAACTTATTTTTTCCATAGCCACACTCTCATACTCATTATATACCAACTACTCATTTCATAAAAAACAACGTCCCTACTAACTCTCAACTCACATATAGTAGGGTTATAATGTCTATATCTCTTCTACTTAAGAGACAAGTACACATTTTTCTGCTTTGGGATCCAATTTACTAGGTAAACTCATCTAGAATTTGCATGTAAGCAATACATCCAAACACTTTCAGATGGGATAGATTTGGCTTTCTACATGTAAACTTCTCTTCAACTATCATACCATGTACAGTAGCAATGGGTGTCTTGTTCATAATGTATATAGCAATAGCAACTACTTCAGCCCAATAGTAAAATGAGGCAAGTTTCCTTTTGACATCAATGCACAAGTCACCTTTGCAATATGCATGTTTTTCTACTCAGCAACTCCATTTTGTTGAGCAAAGTATATATGCATGTATACTACCTTTGTATGCCATTTTTTTTGCAAAAAAATAAAAAAATATCATTGGAGATATATTCTCCCCCTCCATCTAATCTTAGGCATTTAATATACAGCCATGCCTTCTTCTCAACCAAAGCCTTAAAGTTTTTAAAGTGAGTGAACACCTCACCTTTCTCACGCATAAAGTAAACCCATACTTTGCAAGTATGATCATCAATGAAGGAAACATAATACTTGCAGCCACTCAAAGTTGCAATCTTTGTAGGACCCCATACATGAGAATGTATAATTCAAGTGGATTCTTACATACATGCTTTTCATGTGGAAATGGGTGCCTTGCTTGCTTTCCAAGTTGACATGCTTCACATACTTTGTGTATCCAATCAACTCTAAACTTAGGCAAGCCATGCACAATCTTTTTTGATTGCATGTCTTTCAGCCACTACACATTGGCATGACCAATTCTCTTATGCCGAATTTGAATATTAGCCACAACACACCTGAACCTTGTGCAAACATGGCAGCATTCATTTGAGGTAGACTTACATCAAGAGTAAAAAATCTACTAGCATGTTTTCTTTTGCAATCAACCTACAATCATTTTTTAGATCTTTTACATAACAACCATCAGATGTGAAGCAAACTTACAATCCCTATTCTACCATCTGACCAACAGAAACCTAGTTTTGTGTAATATTTAGTACATGTAGTACATTAGCCAAGTACTTAGTTTTCTCATAATGCATACTTAATGGAACATTTGCAACATGAGTAATGGGGTGAGCTATATCATCCCCTGTCTCCACATAGCTCGGAGACCTTGGACTAGGCATCTCTCTAAACAACTCTCCATGAGAAGGCATGTGGTTAGAGACACTTGAATCTAATACCATACATCATTCTTTGATGAACCATCAACGGTCATAATAATCATAAAGTGCTACAAAACAAACAAATGTTCACTTATGTCATCATTATTTCTACTACTGGATGCATACTTACTGTGCTGCTTTCTCCCATTTCTAAATTAAGCCTTCTTTTTTAAGCAATCTTTAGAGATATGGCCCTTTTTATCACAATGCCAGCATTCTCTGTTATCACCAAAATTTTGTAGCTCTATTAAAATCCTTTTACTTGTCCTCTTTGACTCCCCCTTCCTCGAGATTGTCCTCTATTTTGTTGTGTATCATAATCTTGACTATGACCACTACCTTGGCCTCTGCCACAACCTCTACCTCTGTTAGTAGAGTAAAACACCTATTCACACTTGTTCTTGCTTTGAGAAGAAAAGGAGTCCAAGCCAAGGTTCTTCTCCTCAAGTATCAACATAGAAATCAAGTCTGCAAAATCACGAGTATCATCCCTTGTATTCATAGATGACATGAAGCTCTTGTATTCATCTCCAAGTTCATCTAAGCATGCACACACAACATCATCATCATCAACTACCACACTGATAGATCCAAGAGCTTTCACAATACTATTGATCTTCAAGGCATAATCATTAATGGATAAGTTCCCTCTTTTAACTTGACTTGAGATGCAGCTTTCTGGCCTTCGTATTTACTTTGAAGAAAAGTCTTACCAAATTCTTCAATGCAATGGCGGGGTTTTCAAATTCCTACAAAATAGCCCATCATACTATCTATGACACTGTGACAGACAGCCAATATATGGCCTTACTCTGTGTCTACTCCCAATCTTTCTTAGCCTTTAATTGTTTTGCAATAGCATTTCATGCAGGAACTGTTGAGATGGCAAGCTCAACACGTGTAGACATTGATGGTGGATCACCTGGCTAGATGGATCTGCACATTTACACCTAGCACATTCATGGTCATTAAGATCCACACATGGCCACTGACTTATCAGGTATTATATTTAGTTGTTGCACTATCTACAATTGGCATAGTTATAGCACCAAATTGATTAGTATAGTTAGTTATGCATTGTTTGACTTAGTAGGCCACTTTCCCTTTATATTGTATCTTATCTATACTTTTTTTATATTGTACTGTGTATGAAAAAAAAAACACCAGTAAGAAAATATTTTAGCCTTCATCTCTCTTCTTGTGCTCTTGAGTGAGCTTCCTCTTGTATGTATGGTGTGTGTTTGGTGAAGCAACTCAAGCAAGTCCCCCCACCACATGATTCGTGATATGGTATTAAAGCGGCACCACTGATAAGAGAGACTAGTTTTGAAGGCTAAAGTGAAGGAGAAGAATCAAGGATTTGAGCAAGCAAGCAATGAGTAAGAAGTTCTCCCATTCTTCCACTCTTTCTCTTGGATAGTGCTTGTGGAGGCATCGAAAGTAGGGCAAAGTGAAAATCTTAGATTGTTGTGAGATTTGATGTGCAAGTAAAGCATTTTATATTCTACAAACAAGCTCTTTTTGGGCTTATTTGTAGCCTTTTTGGTCATTTGAGGCCGATTCGGAGCCCATTTTAGAGCTACAAGGTTGCGAACAATAGTTTCAGGGTATACTGCAATTTTGGTTATGTTGGCCGAAAGTGGGTGCACATGTTACAGATTTCAAATCTGTAAGTTTTGAGGTGTTTTCCAAGAAGCAAACACAAGTTTTATCTATAAATAGGTTATTGATTACTTATACTATTGAGCAATCAATGAAAAAGGCTGCTTGGTATATTGTTGTGCACTTGTGAAAGGTTGCAGAATAGTAGCTTGCTGTTTTGTATCATTCTTGTGATAATGGCATAGAATAGTGAAAACCCATCTTTGAGAAGCTTCTTTACATCAAATTGATGTTGCCCTTACACCCTCTTCATGAATGCATGAGTTTCTCTATTGGATGATCCTCAACCCCAATATTTTGTGTTCCTTTTTATTGTGCTTGAAGACTAAGTAGCTTTGCTCTTATCAAGGCATCTTGTAGATCTTTGGGGCACATGGCTTGCAACTAAGTATCCAAAGGAGGATTAAGGCCTCAACAAAACTTGGCCATGTGATGGGCGATATCCATAGCCAAAGCATACTTTTGAAGAGTTACAAATCAAGAGTAATATACTTCCAAGCTCAATCCTAGCTAGCAAAGCACAAAGAACTCATTCATCTCTACAAGGCGCAATAAGAAGGGAGAAGTTACCTTCCATGCACTTCTTTTATGAGTTCCCATGTGGCAACAACTTCCAAGAATCCATTGTCTCTCAACCACTACTTCCACCAAAGATGTGATTTCCATGTTAGTTTTAGCTTGGCCAACATGACCTAATCAAGGGGTACTCGTCCTTGCATCTCAAAAATAGTATTCCATAGACTCATTCCAAACTTCCACATCTATTTCCATGTCTTTTTCTTTCCCATTAAATTCTAGATGTTTGAACTACTTGAGAAGGGATTTCTTCTCTTGTACTTCCATAGGATCAATGATAGATAGAATATCGTGGGCTATGTAAGAACTAGTTTAATACATCTATATAATGCTTTCCCATAGTCCAACTTAAGATTTCTTTAAAAACTATAATTTTTGTATAGGTTGAAGAGAAATGAAACATATTTTATTCAATGTATTTTTTAGTAGCCAAAGGTATTATATCATGAATAGAATTCTACTATAAGATTTACCCTTGCAACTTAGATACGTCAATAGTACTATAAGATGGGGATTCAAAAAACACATCTAGGCTTCTATACTTGGAGGGAAGATCAAGATAACCTTTCTTACGATAATTATTTTGGCAAGAGCGGCCTAAAACAGCAACTCTATTGGCCAGGATTACTTTGGTTACTTTCTCATAAATGTAAGAGTTCAAACGAACTTTCCGTCCTCCTATAAAAAGAGTCAGAGCTAGACTCTTTAAAAGACTCAAATAACATCCAATTTGTAAATACTCTCTTTCATACAAAGTCCCATCAAAACTTTCCAAAGTAGATACATGACAAATATGATCAGCATGCATGGTTGAAAAATCAGCCCCATCATCAGCATCATCAATGCAAGGAAATCCATATCATCATACCTCGCTCGTGAAAGCATATCGGCTACTTGGTTGTCTTTACCTACTATGTGTCTGAACTTAGGATTCATGGACTTGATATACCCAATCCACCTAAGCATGGCAATATTTGGAGTGAAAAAAGTCATGATTATATCTAGAAGAGGCAAACAATCAATCTTGACCACCAGAGCAACTCCAATGAAGTACTCTCTATCATTCTTGAGAGCCGTGACGACTCTCAAGAGCTCTCTCTTAACATGTGAATACCTATGTTGTCGCTCGTTTAGGACTTTTGATCATCAATTAGGAAGGGGATTATCAAGCCTGTCCTCTTCTTCAGGGTCAATATATCTGCGTGTAGCAGGAGGCATTGAAAAGAAGCTACTCAAAATTTATGAGGAGCGCAAGGAGTTGTGCTATCTAGTTCAAAGGGGTATGCTGTGATCTCGATAACTGCAATGTGAGAAAAGCAATGCCAATCTTCTTCATGGGCTTGGGTTGTGGACCAGTAATGTGTACCCCCCAACCATGTTTTAGGTATGCAAACCTTCATCATCAATGCTGTGGCACGTAACTAAGCTAAGAGATTTCAAGCATTGAAAGGTGCAATTAGCATGTGTGATGGGATTGCAATTCCAGACACTAGTGCTAGCATTTCAAATCTCTGACTGATGAGATTATCTGTCTAGATAAAGTACTTGCTATTGGTTTTCATGGGACTTATTTTAATGTGACAATGATGATATTTCTTGGTTGTACACATTGTGAGATTGCCCCATACAACTTGCAAAACAAAATACAGAATTGAAGCTTTTGATTGACAACCTTAAAAGGGAGTGGGATTTTTAATTTATAAAGTTGAGGCATTGAAATTCTGTGCTAAAATCCTGATTTGGAGGGCTATTGATTTTGATAGCCATATCAAGGGTGCTGTATGCAGTGGATACCAACCCATGTATGAGGGGATTCTTAGCATGACATGCAAGACATATACATCATATAGTGTGGATTATTCCTATGACAACATGAAGATTGCTCAAGGAGAGCAGATGCCTAGGGTGAAGTCAACAATCATTGGAAACATGGCTACATTGGTTTGCAACTTGCAGTAGCTTGGGTCATGGACATGAAGGGATTGACCCTCTTCTGAATATTTGTGTCACGTTGTGTCATTGAGATCTCACATCAATACTAGGAGCACCCAAGGAGCTTAGTTGTTGTTATTCAAAAGGATTCTAGCAAGCCTTTTTAGTGTTGACTCCAGAGGGTACGACCAAATTTGAGTTAACAATAAGTGAACTTGACAATGGTACTCATAGTGGTATGCCTATGCCTTGATTGGCAATCTTGGTAATGATACTTATGATTGGTCTTGATATGTCATGTATGGTAAGGTTATGCTCTTGTTGGCAATGTATTAGCAAGGATTTGGTTCATATTGGCAATGGTTCCCACGCACAGTGATGCATGGAAGTTGCAAAGTATTGCAGGGATACAGACTCAGGGAACTACTGACAAAAGTCAATTACAACAAAGCCTTCTTGTGTGACTGTGTGCGGACCCCATAGCTCGATTCGAAGAGGGCATCATCCCCTTCGATCTGAGACAAAAATCTCCCATTCTGCCCTAGGGTTTGGGAGATACACCCAATTTTGCGCTCAGAGGTACTGTGGGACATGCAACAGTCCTACACAGTCAACCCACAAGAGTCAATTACAGCAAAGTGCTGATCATTTATTATCAGAGATATCTTTACATGGCCTTGTAGAGGGAGATTTAATTTGAATCAGAAAGTTTGGCAATCGGAGCTTCCTAGCTCAAGATATTGCCATTTCTGTAACAAGGGGTCTAGTGGATTGCACTTAGGATGGCAGGCCACAAGGGAAAAGCAAAGGCCCAAGAGGACTTCCAGCATGAAATAAGGGACTCCCGTGCCTCAATGAATGATCCTAGCTCAACCAAGAGGATCGTGAAGACATGTTTGAAGATGGTATCCCCGAGATGGACCACTTGGCTATGCATAACTATACTCTATGCCAACATGAGACCCGTCATGCCAACCGGCATCGAGAGTTGGAACAACGCCATAGGTAGATGGAAACCCGCCAAGATCAGCATCATTCCAAGATGATGGCCAAGATGGACTTACTAATCAAGCACATGGGCGCCCTCATCCCCGCCATCGCGCCCTCCTCGGCTCAACCCAAGGAGCATGTCCCTCCCTGTGAGGCCAACCCCCCTCCTACCTTGGAGACCGGGCGTAGCCCACAAGGTTTTGGTGGCACCCATGGCTTTCCCCATAGCACCTATGAGTTAGGTGAGCCCTCTATGCGACATGATGAACCCATTCTCCCATCACCCGTGACAAACCCTTCTAGCTCATCCTTGGGACAATAGCTCCCCTGTAGTGGAAGCTATATGCAAGGGCAAAATGTAAATTTTATGCAGCATAGTATGCAAGGTGCACATGGGCAGAATGCACATGGCAGTTTTGGGTAGCAAGGACCCAATGTTCAGTTTGGTTTGCATGTTTTGCATGGGAAGCATGGAAATTTTGGATAGCAAGGCCCTAATGCAGGTGCACATGGGCACAGCATGGGAATTTTGGGCAACAAGGCCCTAATAATCAGTTTGGCCCACATGTAATGCATGGGCAGCATGGCACCCATGGACATTTTGGTCAGCAAGGCATGTATGGGAATTCTCACGGACATTATGAGTACCATGACCATTGGCATGGGTTCGATGTGTAAAGGCAAGTGCATGCGCCTACTTATGGTCAACATGCATATGATGAGTGTGAATCTTTTGAGCAGCATGCATCTGATGACTATATATGTTCTTATGAACTACATTCTGGTCACATACATGGACAACCATCTAGATAGTATTATGTACATGGACAACATCATGCAAATGTATATGAGTATGTACATGGGGAGCAACATCATTATCAACAATGGAGTGCTCGATATCATCAGCCACTTGATCATTACTATAAGCAACATGCGCATCCTTATGAGCCACATGATACTTCTCAAGAACGATGCCATGATGAGAGCATCTCGCTGCTCTGCAGGCTCATGAGCAGATGCCCCATCAGCCCAAGGCCCTTAACTTTGAATGCCTAGTAGTAGCCACGCATGTGAAACTCATGGACATGAAATGCCTAGGGATTGATGCAGTGAATGCTGTATTGATTGCAACCTCATTTTCTCGAGCCCAATTTGACCTAGTCGTTCCAAATGAGTTTATGGACAAGTCAATGCATGCTACCGTATGGATCAGTAAGGATCTTGTGCCACCATCAGTGCTTGATGATGACACCATGAATTACTTCTATGATACAACGGATGCATTGGATCACAATTATCCTTTTGACCCCGATGGTAGTATGGTGACCCATGCTTGTATGGATGACCCTTGTGCTCTTGATGCTTATTATGCAAGTTATCCATTTGATCTCGAGGAATGGAATGGTCTTAGAAAAGCCCTATCCTGATCAACATTTCACCACTATAGTTCTTTCCCTACTTCAAGGATGCAATTTTGATTGAGTAGTAGCTAAATTTGCCCCAGTCTGAAATGCAGACAACTTACAGATAGCACACTATTTCAGAACAATTTTTACCTTGCATTAATGACAGTCAAGTGTCACCTATATGGATTGAAAGTATACTTCATGAGCTTCATTTTGACATGTCACACGCCTCAATCGGAGCTGGCCATAGGAAGTTATGACCAGTTTTCTCCAGCAAGGCTGTTCTAGACAGCATGCTGTCCACTGTTTGTCAGCCCCTAATTGTCAAGAATTAGAGGCCAAACTCATATGCTATCAGCTTGCGCATGTCATATACATCATATACACAATTCTATGCCCCAATTCCACATGAGATTGTGCTTCCCCATACCTATATTCTCCTTTGTAATGCTGAGCAGAGTAGTACTCTGCAACCCCCCCTTTCGCTATGAGCCATAAGTCCTCTTTTTGTTTTTGAGGGCAAAAACCTTCAGGGTCAAGATGGAATGTAAAAGAGTGGGGATAGACGGGTAGGACACGGGTTAGCATGGGAATACCCAATTATACTGATAGGGTATATAAGGTGTTGAGAGACCTAATTAGGGCATCAATTTTATCAATAATCAAGTCTCTTTTCTCCTTCCTTCCAGCTTTCATGGCTTCCCTCCTCTTTCTCTCTCTTTTCCTGTCTTTCTCTCTCTTCTCCCAGTCTTTCTCTCTCCTCTACTCTCTTCTTCTCTCTCTTCTGCAGTCTTCTTCCTTCTCTCTCTCCCTTTTAGTTAGATTAGATAGGTCTCCTTCATTATAAAGTAGCTCAAGATTACAAATGTTTAATAATTTTAATGAGTTTAGGGTAGTAGTAGTCTTGATTATTTCTGGACTACTATAATACTGTTACACTTAGCATCAAAGACAAATATTAAATATTGTTTGCAAATGATTAAGATTAGATAAGAGCCAAGTTAAGATGAAGTCTCATAATTTATTCTACCACTAATATCTGATGGATTTTTGCTAGAATGGCAAATCATGAAACCATTTTCTTGTGTTTCAATCTATGTTTACATCAATGATGCACTCCTTTGACTTTGCATGGAGACATTAGTTCATGTATATTCTAGACAGATCTTTATAATCCTTCCCCATTGTATAGGGAAAGGTGATGCACACAAATGGAGTATATTGCTTCATTGATGCCGATTGACATCCATGTTGGGAGGTAAAGGCGCCTCTGCCTAGCCGCCCATGTATTACTACATTGACAATACCTGCCACTGCACACTGCAGATGATGGGCGCCCATCACCATCATTTTATTCTTTATTCTTTTAGTGGCAGTTTGAATAAAGGAAGGCCCGGTCACACATTGTAACTGTTGGAGTTCCCATTTGTGTCTCTCTCTCTTCTTGCTCTTGCTCTCCGCCATAGCTCACTTCCAAGCAAGCTTCGATTCTTCTTACCTTTCAACTGGTATCAGAGCTTTGGATCATAGCTTGATCATGGAGCTTGGTCTAGATTGAAGACCTAGAGCTTGGAGCTTCAATGCTAGCCATGGCTTCTTCCCCCCGAGGTAAGATTTCATCTCCGGCCTCTCCCTGGCATAGGCTCTTTGCAGGTGTTCCTTGGCTTCATTGGGCACCTTATATGCCCCCATTTGCCCCCTTAACCCAAGCATAACTAGCAAGCCCCACAATAGTAGCTCACGTTGTTGTTTTTTTTTTGGCGTCTGTTTCAAAATCTGGCTCAAAATTCCTTTCTTTCTCATATCTCAGGCATCCGGAACCCGATTTAGGCAATGCAAGAGTTTAACTTGGGGTTTTGGCATGCTCTAGACATTATGGCAATGTCAGATCTGCCAAATCCTGATCACAAAATTTTCTACAATAGATTTGAGTTGATTTACAATAAGAAAATGTCATGCCCTTAGCTTATGTAATGCTCCCAAGGCTTGGTATTTGATGCCCATATGCTTCAGGGATGTTTGCCCAATGTTTTGAGATGCTTTGGGACTTAGTTTGAGCTTCCATAGCTTGATTTATGCAGGAATTTACTGATATACATTGTTTGGACAGCAAGGTTTTATCAAGGACGACTTATGCATAATGCTCTTTGTCGACATCCGGGTGTCTTGTTGGATATATTGATGCTTGGTCCTCATGGTTTATGCCCGGATATGCTATTTGAGAGTTGTTGAGACTTGATTTGGATGCAAACACTTCGTTGTTGGTTGGAATTTATGGTACCTTGGTTGACAGGTTATTTTACCTCCAGTTTGGTTATGCCTATTGGTTTCGGGCTATGTCTTTGGGATATGCAATGAAGTATTGACCTTCGGGGTACAACATCGAGCTTGTCTTTGAATCTGGATCTTCATTTGAGATTGAGATCAGCTTTGGAATGCATTTGATGCTCGGTCTTGGATGTACATAAAGCATGTATGTTACCTATGTCTGACTGGTCTTGACATGCTTGGCCTATGCCACTACTATATGCTAGTTACATTGTTTGGAGCCGATTGCTACTAGTGCCTTGTCTTGGCTTGCATACGGCTTCCAAAAACTTACTTGGGATATTTCTTAGCTTGCCAGAGTTGTATTTGGGATACAGTTGATGTCTATGGATGCTCTAATTGGAGGCTATAGAGCCTTTATGCTCATGATGTCTTATGATGTCTGGTCTTGGATCTTTCGTTACTGGTGCTCTCATATGCCTTTCTTGAGCTTCTTGTCTTGATCCATATGACTTTTGTGTCAGTGGGACCATCGTTGGATGTTTGGCAGACATTGAGCAGGTGGTTTATGCTATTGAGGTTTGAGTCTTCTGAGACTAGGATCTTCTCACTTGGATGTTGCATGGTTGATATGCCGTGGTCCGCATACATGTACTTGGGCTAATTTGGGCTTTACACTCCCTGAGCATACACCTCTTTATGTCAGGTCTTTCTAGGGTTGTGTGCACTTTGCCTTATTACACAAAGGGTGTGCCGGCTTACTGACGGATTTGTTTGACATGCTTGGGTGTTTGCTCGATGTCTGTATGATTGTCATATGTTGATTTATGCCCGCTTGATGCTGGTTATGCTTTGATAGTCAGTGGTTGACTTGGTGCATTGATTTTGCCTACAGTTTGCTCTCATTGTACCTGGCTATAATTTATTATAGCAAGCAGTTATGTATGGACCAATGTGGAATTTTCATGCTGAATCATCTTGATTTTATGTACTTTTAATGGCACTTGGTGGGCAACATCATTAGCTATTAGTTCGTGGTCATTTTGACTTGGTTTTGGTGGTATTTTAGCTGTTTACAACAGAAAACAGCAAGCAATTTTGAACTGTCTGCATTGTTTTGGACTGCATTATGGGTTCTTCTTCCACTGACAGTGCTATCTTTAACATCATTAAGCTTGATGATATGAATTATGACTATTGGAAGAGCTAAGTTTGGTAGGTATTGGTGCAGAAATCATAGATAAAGCCAAAGGATGCATGGCGAGCAGCCTGAAACTATGAATGATGATGACGAATGGGATGAGTTTGATGAGTTATGCAAGTCCACCCTCATCTTGTCTCCCATTAAACATGTGCATTACAATGTGGTTGAAGAAGCATAGATTGCTTGGCAGCTTTGGGATAAAATTAAGAACCTCTATGACAAGAAAAGTCCAACAAGTCAGATGTATTGGTTGAAGCAGCTTATATACCTACGCATGAAGGAGAATATGACAATGTCTGCTCATTTGAGCTAGTTCCATGCTATTCTCAAGAACTTGACTTCGTAGGGTATTACCTTTAATGATGAGGTTACTCCATTGTTTTTGCTTGGGACTCTAAGTGAGTCATGGGATGTATTCTGCACTGTCTTATGTGCTCCTACTACTATTTTGAACTTGCATGATGTAGAGAGTGCTCTTCTATAGGAAGAGATCAATCGTAAGAACTTGGATGCCTCTCGTGTGTGTTGCATGCTTTGACTGTTAGAGGCAGAGATGGTAATGGCAAGAATGACTGTGGGAATGGCCATGGCAGAGACTCACAAAAGTCTTAGTCCAAGTTGCATGGTAAGTCGCACAGCAAGTCTTGTGGAAGAAATGCTAATGTGACATGTCATCATTGCGGCAAGAAGCGTCATATACGCCCACAATATCATAAGTTGCGCAATGAGAAGCACAAAGAGAAAGTACAGGAAAAGTCCTCTGATTGCAACATTATGTATGCGAAATCCTGTGCGAAAATCAAGGAGATAAATGTCATGCAGAGACTGATGACTCTAATGGGAGTACATACTTGTAGCTAGTTCTTGTGATGCTACGTCATTGATCAATGTTCACTCTATGTATGCACAGTGCTAGCTTTTGGATTCTAGTGCTTCATTTCATGTTACACCATGCCATGAGTGGTTCACCACTCCTACTGCACTATCTCTGGTTCAGCTCACTTGGGTGATGACAGGTCACTTGCTATTGTTGGCACTGGGGATGTACGGCTGCAGTTCTCTACTTGCAATACTTTTTTGTTACAGGATGTATGTCATGTACCTGTGCTTACATGCAGTCTTATGTTTGTAGGGAGGCTTGATGATGCTGGGTTTCATGTTTCATTTGGGGATTCTGACTGGAAGATCATCCATGGGCAGACTTGTGCTTGCTAGAGGTGCCAAAGGTGACAGCCTCTATCCTCTTGTAGTTGATGGGTCCTTTGTTGACCATGTTTTGTCAGTGGGTTCTATCCCACACGTATCTCTTTGGCATGCCCGTTTGGGCCATATGTCCTTGAAGGGAATGAAAATGTTTTCTGGTTTGCAGTACTTACCGCCCCTTGACTACACATGTTTTGATTCATGTGAGCATTGCCTTTATGGCAGACAGACTAGGAATACACATAAGAAGTCTGGTAGGACACGCATGAGTGAGTCCCTAGCATTGGTACATTCAGATGTCTGTGGACCCATACCATGTTAGTCTATGGGTGGTGCAAAGTATTTTGTGACATTCATTGATCATTTTTCGCATAAAGTTTGGGCTTGCCCCATTAAGCTTAAGTCAGAAGTCCTGGCTGTGTTTCATAGATTGCTTGCATTGGTCGAGAACCAGACTGGGCATAGGCTACAATGCCTTAGGATTGACAATGGAAGAGAATATGTGTCACGTGCTTTTGAGCAACTATGTGATGAGAGGGGTATTAAGCGTCAGTTGACCACCCCCTATACCCCACCCCAGAATGGTTTGGCTAAGCAGATGAATAGAACCATCCATGAGTGTGTACGCAGTATGCTTAGCCATGCAGGCTTAACACAGAGCTTTTGGACTAAGGCAATTAGTACAGCTGTGCATGTCATAAATAGATGACCTTCTAGTGGTTTAGGTTTCCAAGTTACAGAGGAGGTATGGACTAAGAAACCTCCTTCTTATGCACATCTATGTGTCTTTGGATGTGAAGTATTTTGCCATGTGCCCAAAGGCAAGCGTACTAAGTTAGATCCTAAGAGTGTCAAATGCATTTTCCTTGGCCATGGGGATGTATGAGGCGAGATGGGTTACCACCTCTGGGATTCACAAGTGGGAAAGTCATCCGTAGCCATGATGTAGTCTTCCATGAAGATAAGATGGATAGGCAGCCTGAGAAGGTGGTAGATATATGTAGGGTTATATTCCAAGAGGAGCCACATGCTCCTACACAACCAATTCAATAGCTTGCAACAGTAGTTGGTACACATGGCCAGGGTGTTGGACCAGCCGCCGCCGCAGAGCGTGACATGAGATGGTCTACTAGAGATAGACGTCCACTTGATAGATTTGAGCCCTCAATGCATAATGTCTTGGTTACATATGCAGGAGAGCCTCTCACCTATGATGAGGCTATGCGTAGGAGTGATAGTCGCTCCTGGGAGAGGGCTATGCAGTGTGAAATAAACTCCCTGCACAAGAATATGACTTGGGATTTGGTTGCATTGCCTCAGGGAAAGAGGACTTTGCCATGCAAATGGGTGTACAAGTTGAAAAGTACCCTTGGAAACCCTAAGCCAGCTTATAAGGCAAGACTTGTCGCTAAGGGTTTTAAACAGGAGCACGGAGTTGATTTTGATAAAGTCTTTTCTCCTGTGGTCAAGATGACCATCCTGCACTTGGTTTTGGCCTTAGTTGTGCATCTTGACTTGGACTTGTAGCAAATGGATGTCAAGACTGCATTCTTGCATGGGGATTTGCATGATAAGATATACATGGAGTAGCCTAAGGGCTTTGCAGAACCTGGCAAGGAGCACCTAGTGTGCAAGTTGAAGAAAAGTCTTTATAGCTTGAAGCATGCACCTAGGGAATGATATCATAAGTTTGATGCCTTTATACAGTCACAAGGCTATAGTAGAAGTGCTATGGATCCATGTCTTTACACGAAGAAAGCCCATGATGGCTCATTACTTATTTTGATACTTTATGTGGATGATATGCTGATAGAAGGGAAAGCTCATGATGAGCTGGATGCTCTAAAATCTCAACTAAAGAAGAGCTTTGAGATGAAAGATTTGGGACAAGCTTCTCACATTCTTGGTATGCGCATTAAGCGCGACAAGCATAAGGGACTCTCTACCTCTCACAAAGGGAGTACATTCATAAAGTCCTTGAGCGTTTTCCCATGTAGGATGTAAAGCCTATTGGCTATGCATTACCTTCTTATGTGAAGGTTTCACATGTCAATTGTCGATGGATGGATAAGTAGAGGGCCAAGATGGCTAAGATCCCTTATATATCAGCCGTGGGCAGCTTGATGTATGCCATGATAGCCACTCTTCCAGATATTACCTTTGCAGTTGGTATTGTGGCACGCTATATGGCTACACCTGGCAAGAAGCATTGGGATGTCGTGAAGGGTATCATGAGATACCTGAAGGACACAACAGATATGTGTATTTGCTATGGCAACCATGATACAGGAGTTGTGGGCTACATAGACTTTGATCATGCAGGACATGCAGACAGTAGGAAGTCCACTTCTGGTTATAGCTTCATCTATGCTGGAGGTACTCTACTCACCTCTGACAATCTCAGTCATCCATGGTGACAATTGCCCTGTGTGCTGATGCCTTACACAAAAAGAAATTGTCTACAGGCAGAAAAGCATTAGTCTTCTTGATTGAAAGGATTGGACCTAGCTAGACAAGCTGCAACTAGACTTGCTGACAAAAGTGGTGGAGAAGATTACCCATAAGATCTGAATATTTGGGCCAAATACTTTCAAAGCACCCCAAGTTTGTAATAAAGTCCCATATACCAAGCATTATAATGCTTATAAACAAAGCAATAGATGAACTTAAAGCAGAGTTGCAATCTTGATAGACCAATTGCTAGTGATGCTAGGCCAACTGTATGGATTTGGGGACTTGAACTTCCTGAGACAAGAAAGCCAGATTCTCTGGAACATTCGCATAGTGTTCATTGACTTGTTCACGAGGTAGATGAGTAATCTCCTTTGTGTGTCACAAAAGATGATTGTCACATAGACTTTGATGCATCCTCGGATTCATAGACACCAGAAGATCTCCCTTGACATTCTGATCTATCAAGTCTTAGAGATCAGGTACTCGATAAGCTTCCAGGAAGGCTACACCTCTTGAAACCATCTTCCAATCCAATCACCTAGAACATTTGGCTTTACTGGTCTTAACCAGTCTCAACCCGGCTAGCATGTTCAGGGCACCTGCTATTCTTAGAGCTGGTCTTAGCAAAGGAATTGTTGGACAGTGGGGAGATTTCTTTCTCTCGCTTTGCTGCTATGTTGCAAGCTACTTTACAAGGATTTATGATGTTTCCAGATTTGATATTGCAGTTTGAAAAATGTTGCAAAGACCTTGATGAGCAAGTGAGAGAAGCTCTAGGACAATGGAGCCATAGCACGCCGTTCAGCTCTGTGAGCTATCTGCACGCCCTTGGACATCAGCGCGAACCTTGTATTGACGGGCTAGACAACGGAAAGGCAAGTGGGAAAGGTTCTACCTACGCTGAATGGCAAGTTGACTAGCATGACATTTAGAGTTCCGACTCCTAATGTTTTAGTTGTTGATTTGACTTGCCGACTAGAAAAAGATGCTTCTTATGATGAAGTTAAGGCAACAGTCAAAGCAGCTTCTTAAAGCTCAATGAAGGGGATTCTTGGATATACTGAGGATGATGTGGTCTCTACCGACTTTGTTAGGGATGAGAGGTTCAACATCTTTGATGCAAAGGCAGGCATTGCTCTAAACAAAAAAATTATGAAGTTCCTCTCTGTATTGCGCCTGCCTACCTCCCCTCGCGGTGGAACCCCCCCCCCCCCCCCCCCCCCCCGCCTTTGAGGCTGTCTCGTTCTACAAGTGTGCCTTTGGAGCCGGAAGAGGTCTCACATTCAATGCACCCTAAGTATAAGGCCGAACAGGACTAGGCTCTCCTTCTCCATTCTCACCTCAAGCTTAGAATTTCTTTTCATGCTTTCATTTTAAGCGTAGTTGCTACATCGCATAGGGTCAGCAATAGCACCGAGCATGCTTGTGCTATTGTACCCTGTTATTCTCAAAACACATGTATCCTATATGAAAAATGTATAATAAAAAAATTAGATTCAACATGTAATCAACACTTCTTACCCCCTCCTCTCCCTACCGTTTAGGGTTGTGCATTCTGGTGATAGGTTTAGAGGGTGTTTTGGTGTATTTTCCTTCATAAAGAGCAATAAATACTCACTTTAACATAAATATAGGGATGAGATGAGGTTAAACCTCATGCTTCAGTCTTGCCATATATCCACGGTCATATATCTGTGATGAAATCGAGGAGATTGGACCCCATGTAAAGTCTCCCGCATCCCTCAAGGGGACCAGCATCATTTTGCACATATTGACAGATGATGTAGGTGCACATATTGACAGCACGATGTAAGTGCAGCATATGCCAAGGCTGTAGAGGCAACCGAGAAGCCTCTTCAAGAGGTGGCCGATCAGCCCTGGGGCTTCAGCAGGGTACTCCAGATGCTCAGGTACTCTAGACGCTAAGGATAAAGTGGAGAAAGCCATGATAGCACCCGTTTGCAAGGGAGGAGCAAGGTCTAAGAGACATGAAATGATATTGGCTTGGTACTCCATGGAAGCTCCAAAAGGGAGCTTACAAGGAAGAAAGAGAAGACTTCTTCCCAAGAAGGCTGCCATCTCTATAGTACTCCCTGACTGTTGTTGTCTTCAATGTTGTACATGTCTTTGTGTACCTAAGAAAATTAGGGTTTCCTGAGACTGAAAAGAGAACTAAATCTAAAAGGAGAGAGAAAGGAAGGATCTAAAAACTAAGCTCTAATACTAACTGTAATGAAGGAGACCTATCTAATCTAACTAAAATAGAGAGAGAGAAGGAAGAAGATTGCAGAAGAGAGAGAAGAAGAGAGTAGAGGAGAGAGAAAGACTAGGAGAAGAGAGAGAAAGACGGGAAAAGTGAGAGAAAGAGGAGGGAAGCCATGAAAGCTGGAAGGAAGGAGAAAAGAGACTTGATTATTGATAAAATCGATGCCCTAATTGGGTCTCTCAACACCTTATATACCATGTCAGTATAACTGGGTATTCCCATGCTAACCCGTGTCCTACCCGTCTATCCCCACTCTTTTACATACTTGAGCTTGCCTTGCAGAGGAAGCTCTACTTCAACCCTACAAGGATTGACCTAAAAGTGGGAACCTAATTTAAATGCTTTAGTATCTTATTGGCCATCTAGTGTCAGCTTTTGAAGTGATTGCATTACCATCGTCCCTCAAACCAAAGTCAACCATTATTGCACTTGGTTCAAAGAGAATAAGAAACAAAGGGGAGTGATGCACGTTGTCCCCTCTACCCATAGGGTAAAGCCTCAACTTTGGCCTCTAGAAATGGCATTGGTTAGGCTTTAGTGATGAAAGGCTAGGATAGTTAACATTTGGCCCTAGACTTGCCTAATCTAATGTTTGAGACGTGATGGAAGCCTCTCAACTTACCAAGTCCACCCTACCATTGGAAAAATCCATCAAGGATCTAACCACCTACTTTCCTCAAGGGTTTTCTTTAATTTTCTAATTAATCTAACAGAGTTTAGTTAAACGTTCAGAAATCAACTTCATTAGTTAGCCCTTTAAAATAATGTTTATTTAGATAAATTAGGCCGCATGAACATGAATACAAAGATATTTGTTTTTTTCAAAAAAATCACTTTTATTGTATTTATTTTAATTATTTTTTCTATTCCATGTCTGAACTCCACCCAAAGGCCAAAATAAACCACTAAGTCTGCTTGCAATTAGACTAGGGGCCTTCTAAGATATCCACCTAGGCTCACAAGGTGTTGGCTAGTCCTAGAATGCCCAAGGAATTACAACCAAAGCTCCCTAGTTCCTTGGTGCATCCTAGCCTATGACAAGTCCCTACAAAGAGACCTCTTGCGTCTATCTAATGCCATCCTAGTGATCAAAAGTGGTAAACCAATTCCATTTGTCTAGAGCCAGTGCAACTATCCTTGGGGGAAGCCTAGTGCACTCAAATCAACCTATATTTAAGTGTTCTTTTTTAGAAATCGTAAGCATTTTCAAGCAATCTTTTGGATGTAATGAGGAAAATGGCAAATGCTCCTGTTTGTAAGTGCCCATATAGGCCTTGAGTTCACAAACATAGGTTCCCTAGTCTCAAGTCATGATTTTCATGTCTCAATTCATGAGTTCACAAACATAGGTTCCCTAGTCTCAAGTCATGATTTTCATGTCTCAAGTCATGAGTTCACAAACATAGGTTCCCTAGTCTCAAGTCATGATTTTCATGTCTCTTGCTAGGTTAACCCGCTTGTAAGCAACAATGATGCCTCTATTCAAGCATCGAGCTTTATGTCCTAATGATCAATTCTTATGTTTTCTCCCTAGCAAGGTACTCGTTAACATCTACCCTAGTGAAATTGGGTTAATATTTTTGTTAACTCCTTCTATGAGGTGGCTAAGTTTAGATTTAAATATCTCACAATGGATTATCTATATCCATAATTTGTTACTAATATAAAAATAATATTCTACATTATGGTTGTTAATTCTAACTAAATTTCCTCCTAAGTATTTAGTGTTTTGTCATTCTACTTGTTGACAACCCGAGTACCCATAAGTATCTCAGTCTATCTAATAGTTTGATTTTATTGATTGCTTAACGAGATTTGAGTCCACTAAAAAATACGAAGGAATGTTCCTTTGCTTAGGGGCCATCTTTGTTGGCATGTTCCTTCCTTCCTTTAACTTGAGCCTCGAACCAAGGTTCGTCGAAGCAGGAGAATAAGTATGAAGGAAGTGTAGGTGGGACTTAACTAGCAAGGAATTTGTCTTAAGAGGGTAGACTAGTGGTGAGATTATGATAGATTTTCAAAAGGGTTTATGATGTCTTTCCTGGATAGAGGATTTTTAAAAAACAAGGGTAGGGTAATGATGATAGGGGGCAGAGAGGAAATGGTATGGGTTTGCTTTAGAGTAGTGGATGAGGGCAAAGAGAGTGGCAAGGTGATTTTGCAAGGCGAAGGTCAAGGTGAAACCATCAATGGTGATCCTTCTCCTCTTTGTCAATTTCTCTCTATGTCCCTCTCTACTTCACTTCTCTTCCCACTATATCTCTCTCTATCTCTCTTTCTCACTATCTATTTCTACTTCTTATCTCTCTATCTCTCACTATCCCTTTCCTATATTCTTATTATCTCTCCCTCTCTACCTCCTTCTCTTCCACTACCTTTATCTCCCTTTCTTCTACTACCTCTCTCTCTCTCTCTCTCTCTCTCTCTCTCTCTCTCTCTCTCTCTCTCTCTCTCTCTCTCTCTCTCTCTCTCTCTCTCTCTCTCTCTCTCTCTCTCTCTCTCTCTCTCTCTCTCTCTCTCTCTCTCTCTCTCTCTCTCTCTCTCTCTCTCTCTCTCTCTCTCTCTCTCTCTCTAGCACACTTGTTCAATAGGACCATGTGTGAAGGATTCCCTATTGGTCAACTAATACTATAGTACCAATCCTAAAAGAAGGAGACCTCATGTTTCCTACGAACTATAGAATGGTCATGGTTGGCCATGTGCTTGCCAAGCTTTATGGATCAATACTAGAGCATGAGCTGAGAAAATGGGCAAAGAAGCACCAACATCGAACATGTGGAATCCTAAAAGAAGGAGACCTCGTGTTTCCTATGAACTATAGAATGGTCATTATTGGCCATGTACTTGCCAAGCTTTATGGATCAATACTAGAGCATGAGCTGAGAAAATGGGTAGAGAAGCACCAACATCGGGCATGTGGATAGGTAGGGTTTAAGAGGGGATACTCCACTCTTGATCATATCCTTACACTTTGAGCATCATCAAGGAGAGCAGGCATAGGGGAGGTGGGTATACTGTTGATTTGTGGATTTTCATAAGGCCTTTGACATAGTACCACATGTCAGGCTCATGTAAAGACTATAGGAGCAAGTCCATAAGGCCCAACTAATCAATGCACTCATCCATGACATTTTCTCTATGTCTTGGATCCATGGTGCTGAGTAGAGGCATCTAAATCATTTGTGACTACATTAAAGTCATGAATCTTGATCAAGCCATTCTTCATTGTAATATTCCCTAGAAAGTGCCATAGACCAACTCTGTTTCTTGCATCATTAAACCCATATATGTTGGCAATGTCAATCTTAAGATCATCCCATTCAATAAAGACAATAAATAGCCTACCATTCTATAGATTAGATATTGTTATTGGTTTGAGTTTTGAGCATTGCCCATCATGAGGCATCTAGATCCACTACCCCCCCCCCCCCAACCCCCAACACAAAAATAAGAATAATCCTTGTATAAAAAGTAGCTTCCACTTTTGTCATGTAATTTATAATATTATACTAAAACTAATCCATATTTCCTTGGTTAACCCATCTCCAAAAATGATAGCTTTTGCTATTCCATTTAAGCCTTTTGCATTAAAAGATGCAAGCTTAAGGGCAATTTGCCTTCCCATCATTTTGTTTGCTGATGAAGTCATCATTCTCGTATCCCTTATTACGTCCATGCATGGATATATGATCCTTGGATTGTGAGCCAACATGCAAATATTCATTTTATGTAATAGATAAATATTAACTCTCATAGTATTGATTACGAGTGCCATAAGCTCTACTTTCTCCCATCCCAGTGCCATTTGAACTTTTGCATCCATTCCTAGGTACTCCAAGCCTAGCTACTCTAATGGTACTTTATTAAGCACCACAAAGGAACTAGCTCTTCCTTTTTTATATTTAGGAATCGCTGCTTTATGCTAGAAATTTTGAATCTATGGTGGATTCACAATCGTACCATTAGGGACTAACTTTGGGCATGTGACAGATGTTTTATCCTTTCTACTCGTTTGTTGAGATTGGCCTTCATCCATCTCATTTTTGGTGTTGATCCATTTCTATTTTCCCTTTATCTAAATGTCATCTTCTTTGATGATGTTCGCCTAAGAGGACTTCTTCCTAGGTTGTTGTCATTGTCTCTTCCATCTCCATCAAGGGAATTCACAATTATAGTGTCTCCACATCCCAGAGTTGAAGCATGCTCCAACAAACTTTCTCTAGACCAACTTAAAACTGAGCACACCAACATTAGGCACATTGACATCGAGATCCTCTCACTTTTGTTCAATTTTTTCCCTAACAAATAAAATCTATTCCTGTAAGGATTTGCAAAATGAGGGATATATAAAGGCTTCATCATTCCCTTACCAATTCTAGTAATAGATTCTACAAATATGCCAACCAGTCAGGATTTCAATCCATACTAGACAATCTTCCATGGTGTATCTCTCCTTGACTTCATGGACTGCTAGGGTATAATGTAGATAAGATCGAAGCCCTAGAAGTAGATTCCCTGAGATAACACCTTCTTTGCAGCTTCTTTTTAATCAAACACCGTTCCAAAGAAGCCTTTGGCACCATAGTTTATGTGCTTGACCACTCTCTCATCCTTGAGTATGGTGTTGAACTTGTCATGGGATGTGGGTTGACACTTAGGTACTTGAGCAATCACCAAAAATAAGAAGTAAGAGACTCTATGACCCACGATACATGAGCTATATAACAACCTTAATATTTTTGTAAATGTAAAAAGAAAATTGGCCATTGGCTATACAATGCCATCATTGTCAATGTCCTTTGCAAGTTGCGGTCTCCCTCATCATTGTCGATCAATGATGGCCCACCATCATCTGCCCAGCTGAAAGCCATGCTCGCAAAGCATTACAATCATCTACACAGCCGAAAGCCATGCTTGCAAAGCATTATGATCATTTGCCCAACCAAAAGCCATGCTCCCAAAGCAATATGATCACTCTAAAATGATCAATGATGGCCCTCCTCAAAGCTTGATGAATGGCCAAGAGAGAGGTTTGTTGAACATGGTTCCACAAGGCAAGCAGCATAAACAAGCAAGCTAAAGGCTATATAAAGCCTTGGCTATGAGACCATAGTGATTCAAAATTTCAATTTTTTAAATCTTTCATACCTTGTTGAACACACACGCACATGCGTGCGCGTGCATGTGCACGTGCACGCACACGCACACGCACACGCACACACACATAGAGTAAAATGAGGAGGAGAGAGCAATAGTGTGAGAAGGAGAGAAAGAATGAATGAATGAATGAATGTTATATTAACATCTACAAAAGGCCAAATTGGCCTATGAGATTGAAATGTTATGTCTAAAAGGTGTGGGAATTTTCCAAGTCCCATTATAGCTATTTTCTAATGGTATGACTAACTAAATGGAAAAATAAACAAAAAACTATACATAGCTAATGGGTACAAAATGATGTCTAAGAGCTAGATACAATGTGGAACTACTTAGGAGCCATTCTCATCCCAAGATATCTCTCACGCATCTATCTAACGTGGAAAAGCTAAAGCGGCGAGGTATGGTCCCCAGATGATGGTGTAGTATTATCCTATGTATCTATAAATGATGCCTCCTATGGGGGCATGGACTGGCCAAGCATGGATGATGAGCTCTGCATCTCTCTATGGATATGTCTAGGGTGATCTCATGTGGAGGGGTTGATAGTCAGTCTGATGAGGGCTCTATAGTGGAGGGAGTAGTCGATGCTCTCTATAGAACTCTGTGAGTGTATGTTGGTGTGCGGCTTCCTATCTGTACTCCTAGGTTTCTAAGAGGTTCTCTCTATGACAACATAGATCCAGTAAGAAGAGATTGAGATACCTTTGATCTAGAAAATTCATCACCTTGGATAGTGGCCCAAATCTTCTCTAAGTAGGCAATGGAAGCACCCGCTAATCTCATAATACAATGGATATCTACATAAGTAGTGCTCCTATGCCTTTGGCTCTAATTTGACAGAGCTGGAAAATCCTATCCTCTAGAGGGAAGAGAGTTTGTGCCATATCTACTTGTCTTGATCCATAGCTAGTGTGAGGATGTACAGAGCTATCTAATGGTGTATCATTCCCCATGAGATAGGTGTGCATCCATGTATCTCAAGCATATAACAAAGTCATCAAGGGATGCTTTTGGTAGAAAGTTGTATTTGTACCCAAATCCTCAATAGAGGTGTCATCCATGTCTTGGCTATGCATATCTAAATGAGATCCATCCTAAAAGATGCGATTTAGCTCCTCTTGGTTGAGCTCCAAAATCCGAGTTGTACTATAGTGATGGGAGGTGATCCATGTGTAATCCATGTTGTTGTAACCATTGAGAGATATAGGCATGTGAACCCTATGTATGCAAGGGTGGATAAGGGTAGTTGGGTGCAAATGAACTAGACGGCAGGGGAAACCCTAACCTAGCCATCCCGAGGCTATTTAAACAACCTAGAGGTCACTCTCAATGCAGAGGAGAGTGTACCAGTTGTACTCTGAACAACTCATTAAGCAAGACTTCTTCTTGTACTTGAGCACTCTCTCCCTCTTGTGCACACTTTATCTTACTCTCACTCTAATATTGCAACATGGTATCAGAGACACCTCTGATCCAAAAAGCTTCCTTCAACATCATCTCCCACTAATGAGCACATCTTCTTACCATACCTCTTCACCTCCATAGATGCCTGCCATACCCACCTCTATTGTTGGAGGACATGGGGAGAGTAAAAGAGATCATTATAGCTCAAGACCTCTTTTGAAGATCTCTTTCCTAGCTCAGGCACAACATCATAGAGCATCAAAGTCCGACATTGGGCAGCTACTAGGAGGATGGCATTGTTGGAATTCATACAGTTGGCAGTGCAGATTTTGCAGCAATCAGTTTGGCTCAATGATGCAACCTACTAAGGGCACAATCATCCAAGCCACCATATGGCTTTGTTAGCCCCCTAAGTGAGCTATCTCTTAGAGTGTTTCTTGAAATTCCTTCCCAATTGCTCACACATAGTAGTACCCTAATTGTGTCCCCTGTTGGCAGTGATAGCCAGAAAGCTTCAAGCTTTCTCCTTTCAACATTAATCACCCTGGTTGACACTAATAGTGATTCTAATAATTGATTTAAGTCTTGTGGATTCTCTTGCAAATCTAGAAGCTCTATCTCAGGTTCAAAGAAACTTGGTGAACATCATTAAGCTCATAAGAAAGGCAACTTGTAAACATATACTATGAGATGAGTGCTTATAAGAAATAATGCTACATCTCATAGTCATGATCCTATTTCTAATCAATATGTGGAAGATGTTTTACCCTAAATCTCAATCTCGAGGAGATTAGTCTCTATCTTAAACATATTCATTAAGTTCTTAACTGTCATTGTAAGGCTATGTGTATGTTATAAACACATAGACAATTATCCTCCTCCCTCATCTCATCTTGTAGCACATCACATTTAAGCCTACTATGTATTAATCATCTCTTTTGCTGTCACACTTATTGGCCATTGTGTAAAGGACTAGACACTACCATTGCCTAGAGTAATCGATAAGACCTTCCTATCATGGCCATGGCCTATGCCAAGCTTAGATCTAAAATTTGTAAGTTTGATGGAAAAGACCTTCCTCCATGGCAAGTATTAGTGAAGTATAAAATGATGGAATGGGGCTACTAGCCCATAATCAAAGGGACCAAGGTTATTAACCCATCAAACCCACTTGATGTAGAAGATGATGAAAGAGCCCAAGCCATAATCATGCTTCATCTGGATGAATCCTTGATTCATCACATTGACCAACTCTCCACTGCCAAGGAAATTTGGGATGAGCTTAAAAAGCTTTATGGCACTAAAGGAAAGAACTCTAAATTTTTCCTTAAGATTGAAATTTTAAGCCTAAAGTATAAGCAAGGAGAAGACCTAGGTATATTCATCTCTCACATGAAAGGGCTCATGGCACAGTTATCCTTAGTGCAAGCTCCAATTCTTGATGAAGATGCCATTGCAATTCTCTTGAAAGCTATAAACAAGGTATTCCCAACCCTTCTAACTACTCTTACAAATATCCCTAATCCAACCTTGGAAAGAACCATCCAAACTTGTTTAGATGAGGAGAAAAGAACTCAGAAAGAAGGAAGTACTAGTCAAGCATTTGCTTCAACAGCCCGTGAGCAACTCTTGGTTCATACTGTCTCCACCAAATGCTCCTTTTGCAATAAGAAAGGATATCTTGTCAACAACAACTGTTGGAAAAAATATCTTGAATTGCAACAAATGAATTGCAATTCAAATGAATTGGAAAAAATGAATTGCAACAAATGTAAGAAGACAAGGCATATTAGTAGTAAATGTCCTACCATCCTTAAAGTACCAAAAGAATTGGAGGCCAATTTTGTCTCCAAAACACTTGATGATTGGCTTTTCTAAATCCATAAATCCTCTACTTATTAGCACTCTTGTAGCCTGATGTATATAGGGATCCCATTTTGTTTGGGGGGTTGGGGGGGGCACATTAAGTCTTGTAGTCCAATGCCACTCTAGCATTGAGGGGGGTGTTGAGAGATAGGCATATGAACCCTATGTATGCAAGGGTGGGTAAGGATAGCTAGGTGTGAATGAGTTGGAGGGCAGGGGAAACCCTAACCCTAGCCATCTAGAGGCTATTTAAATAGCCTAGAGATCACTCTCAATGTAGAGGAGAGTATACCAGTCACACTTGTGAATAGCTCAATAAGCAAGATCTTCTTCTTGTACTTGAGCTCTCTCTCCCTCTTGTAAACACTTTATCTTTCTCTCACTCTGATATTGCAATAGTAACCATGCCTTTGTCCAAGCATACCAGCACTCAGTATATCCCCCTATAATGCTAAATATCTAGACAACTCTAGTGAGAGTGAGACTCAACAAGGTCTATAGCCTATGCAAGAAAGTTACTATCTAGAAGAGGGCCTCTACCACTATGGGTGGTGCTCCCATATTTGCTCTAATAATCTCATGTGCTATAGAGGGCCGACTTAGAATCATCCGTGAAATCATTAGTACTAGACTTCTGGGTATACGCACATACCTTAGGACAGCCTCCTCATTGGGAGGGGTATTTGGGGCCCCTCCCACAAAGAGAGAAAATGGTGAAACTAGTACATTCTCCAGCATTTGAGGACTAGTGGAAAGATCTGGGTCCTTATGAGCAGGCCGGTCAAAATTTTCATAGAGCTTGGTCACCCCGCGCAACCAAAAGAATTTGGTTGCCTTGGGTAAGTCTTTGGGTATAAGGTCCACATTAAAAAATATGTCTGACGACTTAGTGCCTTCCATGCACCCATATTTCCCAATGAGAGGGACCTGGTAATATTGCTCCGCTAGGTGCACTGTCATTTTGTGCCACTTTATATCGGACGATTACAAGGGTAAAAGAATATGGTCTAGCCATATCGAGCCAAAAGATGAAGAAAACCCTTTAAGGTTTTCCAATGAGGGCCACTTTTCCACCTCAAGGTCTATTTGAAGTGGGTATCTACTACCTGCGGACTAAGAGCCGTAATAGTATGTTAGTGTTGTTAAATCACCCCCTTATATATCTCCTCCACCCTAGGTAGTGGTTGATGATCATGTGTGGCTCTCTTCATGTGTGGTAGAGGATTTATCCCCATATGGGAGCCCCATATAGAAGTGTTGGTGTGACCAAAGTGCTGAAGAACCAGAGCTTTGTCCGTGGCTCTTGAAATTGTGCGTGCACACATTGACTCTCCATTGATCCTAGAGTTGCATGGCTTCATATTAGTCTATCCTCTACTATGCTCCTCAAAGTGAATCTTGGCCTTGAAAATGTAATCCCCAAGTAAGCACATCTTTGGACCACCTCCATTATCTCCTCTCCATATGTGAAATGTGTCGAAGATGCGGATCTAGAGCATGGCTATGGCGGCTTGTAGGCATAGACTAAAATCACGATGACATTGACCAAGGACTGAAGACCAACTATTACACAAGTGAATTAGGTTCCAAGATGGAAACTTAGACTCATAAAGACATTCTTGTGTAGGGAGACAATAACACAAATACTTGATAGAAAGAGACAAGTACTATTGCATTATCATATTATATGTAAGTGATAGTCAAGTACATCATTTTATAGAGAAGCTTGGTAGCACTTTACATCCATTGTGCATATGGGATTCTGGTCCTAAGCCCTCACTGCTCCTTACAAAGGGACTGAAGTAGGTGTGATTGCAAATATCTCAACACCCCTCCTCAATCACAACTAGAAGTACAAAGTGTGTAGAGGCTTTAGTGAGAGCAACTCCTATAAAGTGTGGGCACACCATAAACATGGCAAAACTCCAGAGGCTTTCACAGAAAAGCTAAGTGTGGGTACCACAAACATGATGGACATCCAGAGGCTGTAGTAGGGGCCCTCACAAAGTGTACAGAGGCTGTAGTACAAGGCTACATGAGGAGTTTACAAGTTTATGAAAGGAACATTTAAGGCAGTTACAATGCTTTTTAAAACAGAAAATGAGAGACAAGGACCGATAGGCCCTTGTGGTCTTTTTCAGCATAAACATTCTCTTTATCAGCATGAAAAATCTTCTTGTCTTTCATCTTTGGTTCTTCTTCTTCAGCTTTGAATGATGTGGTCTTTTGGTCTTCATGGCTGATCTTCTTCTCTTCTTCATGGTCTTTTTGGTCTTCTTTGTGGTGGACTTTGCTTGTAGTGATCTTTATGTTCATGTCTATGTCTCCCTCAAGCAAAGACATCATCATCTTTGAGTTTTGCATGATGACCGAAGCAATTGGAGTGTCTTCAAAATCTTCAAATGGAAACATGGATGGGACTTGAATGCTCACAACTCCATTTTTCCCTACATCAATGGAGTTACGGAGATGACATAAACATGCATATAGTAGCCCTTTGTTCGAGGTAAAAGAACATGATTTAACTTGGGCAAGCCATTCTCCTCTGCGAATTTTTGACTTGATAAGCATTTCTCAACTTCAATATCTCTCTTCATTTCTTCTAATTTCTTTTCTTTGCTTTGCAGGATCCTCCACTAAAATCACTTTTTTCATATCCTTCACTCTAGCAATGTGCAGACATTCATTGTCTTCTTTCTCTTTGCCTTTAAACAACAATCGTTGCTCATGAGGCTGCAAACCAATTCCCTCAGCCAACAGCCACTTCAGGTCACCGAAGGTTGCTTGAGTTGGAATGGTGATATCATGTTGATAAGCCCCACAACTTCACTTTTATCAAAGGGCCAGACGATGGAGATAGATCTCCGGAAAGATCTCTTCTCTAAACCAACATGCCACTAGGCTATAGCTCCCAATCGATGGCTTCCTGGCCTTCTTGTTGTGTGCCACCATTGCACACAAGCTTGACTGGACTACCTTTTGGTGTCTACGTGTGAGCTTTGTCAGAGTCTCTATTGCAGGCATGCTCAGTATATGTGAGAGTGTCATGGATAACATTCTCCATAAAGATCTTGAGGAATCCACGAGTTTCTTCGTAGATGAGGCCACTTAGATGCTTCACACCACCCCTACGAGCAAGCTGGTGGATGGCAGGCTTGGTGATACCCTGAATATTATCACGAAGGACCTTGTGGTGGTGCTTCGCACCTCCCTTGCCTCCTTTGCCCCTCCCAGACATGGCTGTCTATTTGCACTTGCGTATGCAACTGAATTTGCTTGACTCTTCTATGTGATTGGAATAGAGTAACAGAGGTCTTTCTCAGTGGCTCCCAAGTCCTTATTGAGTAAGGAATGCTTAGATGATGATGGTGATAATGATGAGAAATTGGGTAGAGATTGAGAGGAACCAAGAGAGGTTGAAGAAGCAGTGCCATGCCCGACTGGCCTCTAATACCATGTCGAAGATGTAGATCTAGAGCATGGCTATGGCGGCTTGTAGGCATAGACTGAACTCATGATGACATTGACCAAGGATTGAAGGCCAACTGTTACACAAGTGAATTAGGTTCCAAGACGGAAGCTTGGACTCATAAAGACATTCTTGTGTAGGGAGACAATGACACAGATACTTGATAGAAAGAGACAAGTACTATTGCATTATCATATTATATGTAAGTGATAGTCAAGTACATCATTTTATAGAGTAGCTTGGTAGCACATTATATCCACTGTGCATATGGGATTCTGGTCCTAAGCCCGCATTGCTCCTTACAAAGGGACTGAAGTAGGTGTGATTGCAAATATCTCAACAAAATGGGGTATAGATTATCAAATCCACTGGGGGGAAGTATTACACACCATAACCTTGGTTTTCCCAAGGTTACCAAAGTTCACGGTGAGATCCCTATCCTAACAGAAGGCTTGTAATGCGTTGAAGTGGCATTATAATCCCTCTAGTATGTTAGAGATGAGGACTATGTCATCTACATACAATAATATGGGTATGAATGCCCCCCCCCCCCCCCCCAATGCCAACTCCCTCCCCTCCAAGTCTATCAATGTAATATAGCATCTCATCAATATAAAGGTCAACTAGGGTAGGTTAGAGCGAACATCCCTAGTTCACTCCAATGGTGCTAGTGATCTCCTTTGACAACCCTCTTGGTGCTCGTATTTTTCCTCTAACATATACGCTGCTAGTACTCCCCATCTCATCTCCATTTGGATCTCGCAACTAGATTCTATTGGTGATGTTTGAACTACATTTCTACTAACTTTATCAAAAGTGTCAAGGCTAAAGGCTTAAATAAAGTCTATTGGTTCTACTAAAAGATGATGTAGGATGGGAAATTTGATGGAGCTTGTTTAGCAACCAAATGCAAAGCCTATTTCCAAGGACTTTATGGGCAAAGTGGCTATTTGGATGAGTCAATTGTGAATATGCATTAGAAGTTGTGGGTAAAGTGAGAGAGGAAGACAATGATTTTTAAGTCAAGGAATTATCTTTTCATGAGATTGAGTGAAGACTCAAAATTTTGGAGAATCCCCAAGATTTGATGGTATAATAGTAGCTATGGTGCACTAATGGGCAAAATTGTAAAGCACATCACAAGTATGTACTATCATGAAAGGGAGACTCCTAAACTCATGGACTAAAAGTATTATAAGCCTAATACCCAAGAAAAATCAATGCACAAAGTTACAACATTGGAGGCCAAATTCGCTCTTGGGCACTACATATAAACTCCTAGCAAAAGCGATGGCCTACAAATTGATGTAAGTAATCCAAAAGCAAACTATTGGGATGATGCAATGCATGTTTATAAAAAGGCAAATTCATTATTGATAATGTACTCAAGGTCATGACGGCTGACTGAATGGGTAGGAAGCATGGGGCAAAAAACTATTTTCATGCAATTAGATGTTGAAAAATCCTTTCATAAGGTAAATTGGGTTTGCACCAAATGGACAATGGAGAAGATGGGGTTTCACATGAAAATTGATGAGCTTTCCTTTTTTCTGCAAAGAGTCCAAGGCACTTACTTCATGAATGGTACATTACACAAACCTTTTGAGGTCAACAAGGGGGGTCAGACAAGGGTGGCTGCCAAGTCCCTTGTTATTTGTGGTTGGAACCCACCCCCTATTATGTCATATGGAGAGATGGTATGGGAACATAGAATCATTCCAATATCACGGAAAGCAGAGTTAGAAGGGTAGGACTTCAGTGTTGACCTACTAATGATGTTAAAAGCAAGCAAGGAGAATTTGGATAAAGCATTTGACCTCTTGCAAAAAATATGAGAAAGCAACCAAATTCACCATCAACCTGAGCAAATCCTCTTTTATTATTGTATCAAACGATAATCTACTCATGTTTGCATCAAGTGGCAATGTGCAAATGAGAGGGTTGATATTTGGGTACCTCGGGTAACCATTAGGCATCGATGTGAAAGAATCAGAGAGGTCCCAATGAGTTTTAGAAAAATAAGAAAGAAAATCAATTACTAGAGATCTACCCACTAGCGTCTTCATGTGAGACTCAAAGTCATCAACGTATTCATTTACACAATATTGAAATTATCCATCTCTTTAATCAGTTGGAACAAAACACTATAGAAGAAAAGGTATTGATTGATAAAAAGTTCTTATGGAGTGAACAAGGCAACGAGTCTTATCTTGGTTTGATTGAAATGGACTGTTTAAAGGAGGATTGCCATTTGGGTGGTGTGCAATTGATGTATATTGATACTAAAAAGCATGCCTTGGGTGTAGCTAATGGTAAGTTGTCTTCACCTGAAAAGCAAAGAGTTCAATGGGAAATGGAACCTCTCTATTGAGGACCTTGTTAACTCCAGAGCTATATTTGGCATCAAAGCTTTGAGTCTACTAATAGACATTATTCCATCATGGAAAGAAATCTCGAAGGGTTCCTCTTGGGATGAAATTTCTAAAGTACAAAATGGAAGGGACAATGTTTTATGGGCATGGGCAATTCTAGCCCCCTTGGCAATTATTCTTAGTAGGAGGGGCAGCTTTGTGGCTAAGCAAGGCATCAATATAGTAGAAGTTTGGGGTGGACAAGATGAGTCACTTACTACCTTCTAGGAGGCTTTGTTAAATGGAATGCAACCCATAGGTGCCGCTTAGTATGGGAAGTAGAAAGTGCCCGAATTTCCACAATGGTGCTCAGTCAAATGGGCCATGTGAACAATAGCATACCAAAAATTCAATTGAAAGACAAAGACACATTCAATGCATTGAGAACTAGCCTCATTAAAGAGATGTTGAGCAATAAAGAGTCATCACAGTAAAATTATGCAATTACAGTTGGGGGATCTAGTTTATTGAGAGAGAGAGTTTGAGATTATCCTAGAAAAGAATTGGTCATCGAAGTTGCCATATAAGGAAACGATATTCTATTGGGGGCATTATTCATGATCATGAAGTTTGAAAGAAGAGATATGTCAACTGGGATATGCTTTTGTGGGGGGAAGGAAACCTTGACTCACACCTTTTGGGATGGTTGTTTAGCTAAGGAAGTATGGAGGCATATTTTGGGCAAACTTAGTACACAAACAATGGCTCTAAGTTGACATGCATTCTTGGAATTTCCAAAGCTTAGAATGGGATAAGGAAGCAAGTCTTTAAGTAATAAGAGTTTTTACCCTATTTTCCATATGGGAAGCTAGAATTAAGATGATCATAAGGGGTTGCACAAAGGAACTAGGATGGGAAAACATCATTTATAAAGTGAACTGGTAAAGGAATCTTCTAAGTGTGGTAGGTAAACTAGACAAACAAGACATGCTTAAGATGAGTAGCCTCTTGACTTAGCCTACCATACTTTTTTGGACCAAAACTAACACTTTGCACTAGTACCCATGCAAGTGGCATGTGTTCATTATCCTAGTTCTTTGTGCTAGATATTGTATCAAGACATGCACAAGCACAAGTCTTAATGATGCTTGTAACACGAGGTTGTTTTATATATATATATATATATATATATATATCTTCACCCATGCAAGCACAAGTCATCAAGGCCCATGCAAGCACGGGTCATTAAGGCCCATGTATAACGAAGGTGTTCAACCCCCCCTTAGCAAGGAAGCACCACATTCCTCCTTCCCCACTTCTCATCATGATGCAAGATTTGTCATTTATGAGAGCATGTAATCATAATAAAGTTAAAACAATTAATGACAAATTAGTGACCACTATTTAAAATTCTATACAAACATAATATACTTCTACATAATTGTACCAAAGTTGAACATTAACTACATTTTGCTATTCATTATCCCAAGTTGAAAAAAACCAAGTAATAACCTCACTATCCATTAGATGTATGATAGTAAAGTTTACACTTGGTTTTTTCTTAGCCACAATTGTCCTTGACATATTTTGAAAAGCAGGACCTCATCCTCACTTATCATATTTTCAAAACAACAATTTTAAAAAATGAAATCTCAATTCACATCGAACATCCAAATCTCTCTTTAGTTTTAAAATAATTTTCTTTTGTGAGTAGTGCTATCAATGATTGTAAGTGTCCTTGTCTCCACATGTAGGGGTGATTAATTTTTAGTCTAGCATCGAATATGGATTGAATATCTTTATAAAATATGCCATGTGCTACAACAACACAATGCATCATCAACAAGCGCATAGCTCATGAATAGAGGGGGAAAATAAGCTATTAGCATAGGTAAAGAGAATACCAAGTTTGACATCCATATTCAATTGATGCATCACAACCAATTAGCACAAGTCATGACACTCCCATTGATTCCATCAAGGATGGATTCTCCTTGTATGCAATCAATACAATGTGGTCGCAGACAAAGGATGCCATATTATAATAACACTACACGCATACCTCATAGATAAGCTCAATAAAAAGGCATTCATACATTTTAACAAATGGAAGATTCTCAAGGTGTACAACCACACATGCAAGAGATCTTCACATTTTAGGCTCTTTCGCTAAAGGAAATAATTGTTTTTACAATCTCATTTGAGTTTGAGATGCATAGTAGTAACCAAACATTGAGGTTCTCATTTTCCTACAAAATAAAAGCTGAATTTTTCTCTTTCCAAGATTTGCTCCCACGACACAAATATTAGCATTGTCTGCATTACAAACCATATCTGCCAAGCCCTAATAAAGCTTTGCACATAATGTTCAATGATTTTGCTGACACTAAGTGATCCTACATTGCTCAATATTATAATATGCATCCAACATAAATTGTTGCAATAGCCTTTCTCCTCTCAAAAGACATGCATTTGAGTCATCACACACTTGAATCCTATATGCATAGAACTACATCTTCATGTCATAAACCTTGCTTGTCAATTGCTCTACATGCACATCATTTGCTACATCACTATATGGAATCCTTGTATGCCATCCATCTTCTCCACTTGGAAACAACAAGACATACAACATTGGCATATACACTTGATACAATTTAGACATCCTTACACACCAGCTTTCCTAGCTAAAGACATGGATATCACGAAGGTTGAGCTCATCCTCATCACCATTCCCAAGCATAATTGTAGCGATCTCATTTCCAATAGGAATTGTGTACTACCAAAGTAATGTATACATTTTTTGTCAAGGGCCCCAATGGAAAACACTTTCAAATGTCTAAATGCTAGTATTTTCATAGATGAATGGTTTCCAATGCATGCAACTTATTCAAAACTGAATGAAATCCTCCATTTCAAGGAAAGAAGGATGCCTCGCAATGCAAAATCTCTATTGAAGCATCCATATGCACTTCTCCAACCACTTGCTCTTCCTAAATAGTGTTTTCATTCAACCAAGGGTGGCCACATCTTGTACTTGTGCTACTTCCTCCATGACTTGACAATGGTCTTTAGTGGGATGATGGTCACATAGGCCATCAAAGGATACCACTTCTACATGCTCATTGTTCAAAAGATTTCTCCCATAGGTTGGAGGACCACTTCCATAAATTTGACATTCTGGATATTGTAATATGACATCATTACAGGTTCCCATGTTTGCTTATATATTGTGATGAACATTGGCAATTGCATCACCATGTGAGGAATGGACATTCTATGTGGAAAAATATTGCAATTGATGTCTTAGCCATGGTCCATGCAAACCACCATTTAAAGCATTGAATGGGCACACATAATCCAAAGAGATTTGTTAATAGCTATATGGCAAGGGCAATACAAAACTATGCACTCCATTAGCATGAAAAGATGGAAATGGGAGCATAGTTTCCAACAAACCATGATTCAAAACTCCCCTTTGAATGTTGAGAAAATATGTTCTCACTCTTGCTTGACACTTGCATCTTTGTGAACTTTCTACAAGTCTTCTACGAATCCCTAATACATTATGTCTCATCACGTCCCTCACAATTTGAGGCATTGCTTTTGAAATAATAATGAGGGAATGACCTACGCAAAGAACACAAAAGGGTGCATTTTGTGTAAATATAACTTGAAACAATGGCATGTGACAAATCAATGTATAAAAAATATTTTAAAAATAATATGTAACACATGAAAGTCAAAACAATATTGCTCAATTTTCACACACACACGCGCACGCGCGCACGCACGCAGATGAAAAGAGAGAGTGCAGTAAGGATAGACACACTCATATGTGTGTGTGCGTGTGTGTGTCTCCTTACTTCACATGCGTGTGCTTTCCTTACTTCACCCTCTCTTTTTCTGTGTGTGTGTGTGTGTGTGTGTGTGTGGAGAGAGAGAGATGAATAGAGAGAGACGAAGATGGAGAGAGAGAGAGAGAGGTATCTATAAATATGAACATGTGCGTGTGTGCATGTGTATGAATGTTGTAATTAATTTGAAATTAGTCATGGATGTTAATACATGTTCACCATAGTTTGGCATAACTTCGAATGAGAGAGAGAGAGAGAGAGAGAGAGAGAGAGAGAGAGAGAGAGAGAGAGAGAGAGAGAGAGAGAGAGAGAGAGAGAGAGAGAGAGAGAGAGAGAGAGAGAGAGGTATCTATAAATATGAACATGTGCGTGTGTGCATGTGTATGAACGTTGTAATTAATTTGAAATTAGTCATGGATGTTAATACATGTTCACCATAGTTTGGCATTACTTCAAATGTGTGTGTGTGTGTGTGTGTGTGTGTGTGTGTGTGTGTGTGTGTGTGTGTGTGTGTGTGTGTGTGTGTGTGTGTGTGTGTGTGTGTGTGTGTGTGTGTGTGTGTGTGTGTGTGTGTGTGTGTGTGTGTGTGTGTGTGTGTGTGTGTGTGTGTGTGTGTGTGTGTGTGTGTGTGTGTGTGTGTGTGTGTGTGTGTGTGTGTGTGTGTGTGTGTGTGTGTGTGTGTGTGTGTGTGTGTGTGTGTGTGTGTGTGTGTGTGCGCGCAAGTACATGTAACCAAATGACAATTGTAAGTTGAAATCCATAATTCATTCAAACATGATATCAAAGCATAGAAGGCATAGGAAAAATAATCATCCATCAAGTAAGGAGCCCCCTAACTTGTAGAAATCGAGGTGCACAATTTTCTACTCATTTTTACCAACAAGCATGTCAATTGCCCTAGGAACAACTTAAACTGCCCAACCTCCCTTCGTAGCATTAGCACATGCTCCAACAATCAACAAAATTGTTATGAATCCCAATGTGGGGTTACTCGTGGTGTGCACAAAATGATTGATACATAATTATGGTGGATTATAATAGACAAGGAACTCCATGGCTATAGAGAGAAGGAGGACAATATGCACATTGAAATTTTCTCTTATCTTACATTGCATAAACTGGTTACATTGCACATTGAAATTTTCTATTATCTTACATTGCATAAACTGGTTACATATACGAAAGAGGAGATCTTCCATCAATGATCCCTCACACTTTCTATGTGTGTCTCCATGTGACACCATACAACCCACACTTTACATGTGTGCCCTATGTGTGGCACACTTTACTCCACATCTCTCATCCATATGCACCATACAATCTTAAGCACATAGAGTGCTTTCGCACACACATACATACATCCGTAGCTTAAATTCTGAAAACCCCCTCTCAAGTGAGGTGTTCCCTTTAATATTTTCACCCATCCAATGTAGCATTGTACAACCACAATTGCTACCTCTCAATATCTCAACACTTCCCCTCGATCCTATATTGGGGTGTTTACATGATTAGACACATCTAGTCCACCATATGCATGTCTCTTGTGCATATAAAATGTTCATTCTACTTGGGCGAATCCACCCCATCCTTTTTGAATTACTACAATGTTGGAGGAAGGCATGACAAACCCGTTAGTATAGCCAACATGTGCACACCTCACACACCATGTACTTACAAAGTCCTTTTGAGATCTCAGTCTTGGGTACATAACCCTATACAAGCCAATTCTTGTGCAACCTCATCTCGAACACGTCGAGATTTACATGCATAAAAACAACCACTTTTGAGCTCTATGTGGCTCAAGTAGTAGGAGTACCCTCATGCGATGGGTGAATACATAATTCTCATTTTGAACATTCAACTAGGGTATAATTACCCATAATATATGAGTGAACATTTTTGACATCTAGTTTTTTTTTTTTGTCAAGTAAGTGTAGCATATGTATGAATGTCATCTCCAATGAGATTTACAATACTCAATGCATCTTTGGTGTGTGAACAGGCTTTACAAAGCCAAACAAAACTAACATCTTTAAAAAACAATCATGATTCTTTTTATAAAAAAAGAATGTGATAATACATGTGCTACATGGCTGCTTCATTTTCTTTTCTTCGTCTTCTTCTTCATCTCTGCTTCTGCTTAAACCTTATCCCTACACCAGCAATGGGTTGTACAATGTAGCTATTGCTAATGGGGATGACTAATTAGCTTTAATAAACACTGAGACCTAGACTTAGAGGGAATATTCATCAATGCTTCCTCACTCCTCAACTTGCTTTTATCAACCTATGCTTATTCCTTGCAACCATCGAATCTAATCTAGTACATCTTCTTATTTCTCTTTTTCTTGATCTTCTTGATCGTGCATTTGATGGTGCCGGTCGTCCCCTATGTATAAAACTATTGTGGGGTTCTTACATGTTGATTGTTGTGGTGAATCTAGAGCTGCTCAATAATGTAGAGGGTACTATCACCGTAGCTAGCAAGCTTCTTCTTCTATCTCTCCCTTAACGTCTATTGCACTCACATTGATGATAACACTACCTACTTTTGCTTTCTATGATGTTGTTTCTGCACTTTCCTTAGCTTCTTTGATTTTTCTTTTATGTAGCTAACAAAGTGCTATTGGCTCTTGAAAGTCTAAAGGCATGCTTTGATTTGTGGTCCAATGAGATGGGAGTGCCAACTTTGAAGGTGCCTCTTTCTTTATCCTCTTGGTCCTCCTTGTCTTGGCCTTTTGTTGTAGGAGGTTAAGCACCATATCCATGCATGCAAATATAATACTCCTTCGTGAGTTTGCTTACTTCCACATATTGCATCTCTTTGATTGACGTGTCGACAAAGGAGATGATGATTGTTCTCTCTATTTTGTGTCTTCATCATTGTAGGTCTAGTAGTGAGCAAACTAATGTTGCTTTTGCTTCTCATCATCTATGCCCCTGATGTTACTTCCCAAACTGTTAGTGCAATGATGCACATTGCTTTTGTAACAAAGATAGCACCAGCACTTGAGTAGAACCATTGCACAAATGAGCTTCTCAAGGTCATGGCTGTAAACTTCATTCTATTTCAACAAGCATGATGCACCTTCAAGGGCGCTTATCACAAACCTCTGCTTTTACTAGCCATGCTCACTTTCCATGAACATCTTCATAAGCAACGTCGCATTTGACGTGCCATAATATGAGCTTTAGACTCGCCATCATTCATTGTTTGATGGCAACAAGTATTTATACCTTCACATGCTCTTGCAAAGAGCTATGGGATTTATAATCCCATACACAATAGCAAAATATATCAAAAGCTTGAGGTGTTAATCCAAGTACCTCTTGACTCCATAACAACTTCACCTTCCAACAACTTTGACAAAACCGGCTTCACATACTCATTGAAAAAACTCCACTTTTAATAGCTTCATTGTAATGACATTGCAAACACTTGCACTTGATGATGATGGCATCTCCATGGTCCTCACAAGTTTTCAATCCCTCAAATGCAATCCTAATGATAATGAGTGTGCAAAATTTTTAAAAAAATAGTAGCTAAAATATACTAAGGCTAAATTTGATCAAAGGGCATTCAATCACATCTACATATATGAAAACACCATGATCAAGATCCCTAACTAAAGCTTTGATGCCATGTTACAAGTCCCAATGTGGGGTTAATCATGGTGTGTACAAAATGATTGCATTGTAATTATGGCGGATTGTAATTATGTTTGAGGGAAGGAGCATAATATGCACACTCAAATGTTATCTTATCTTTCATTGCATAAATTAGTTGCATTTATAAAGGAGGAGATGCTCCATAAATAACCCCTCACACTTTCCATGTGTGCCCCCATGTGACACCATACAACCTACACTTTACATGTGTGCCATGTGTGGCACACTTTACTCCACATCTCTCATCCATATTCATGCACCATACAATCTTAAGCACATAGAGTGCTTTCACACACACATACACACACATCGAGCTTACATTCTCAACAAAAATGGCCAATAGCAGTCATTGATGTTGCAAAGAGGTGAATTCTCAATTTTCTTAACCCAAAACACGTTGTCCACATCATTGTAAAAGGCACAAAATTTGATCATCGTAGTGCGGGCAATGTGAAGGGGCCCATAAAAGTGTCTAAAAATGTTTTCAATCTAACTTAACTCTTTCCCAAAGCACATCCACTCCCCTTGATGTAACCCATGTTAAAGAGGGCTTTTGAATATTACTTTGTTTTCTTGGAAGAAGCACCTATTCGTGCATGTAATGCATGTGGACTATTGTGTGTGATACGGAGGCATATAAACTCTACACACCCATTCTTTCCACTAATATGCTCAAAACAATGTCCAAAAATACATCATACTCCATTGCCATTATACCACTGCAATCTATCCCAATAGACTTTCTAAAGATACAAAAAAATGAACATTAAAAATAATGAAACACATAAATAGAAATAATCTATAGTTATGAAAATATAAAAAACATTAAGATTAGCAACATCAATGTATCCTTATTAATTTGTATCTACTACAGTTAATACTATGTACAAATATTATTTTAATTCATATATTTTTTCACAATATCAAACAAAAAACACTAATAAACAATGATTGAAAGACTATCTACATCCAAGTTTAACCTATATAGAAATGTATTTGAGCTATTCAAATACATTACTTTAAATATATATGTATGCATAAAACAAATATTATCAAACATAATAAAATGTTTTATCATGTTAATATAATGCCAAAGTGTTATTACAATAATAACAATGAATAATTAGTAAATTGCAAATTAAAATGTATGTATTGATATATCCATCAATGGTACTATTGTATTATTATGTTATTATTTCTAAATTAAAAAATGCTCCCAAAAGTTTATAGTTTCCATATTTTTGCCTTGCATAGAACTCTAAATAAAAAATGCTCCCAAATATGTGGATAAATATATAACTCTTACTTTCCCAAAAAAGGGAAAAAAATAACTTATGGCGAATCGCTCTCGACCCATAATTGGCCCACTGCATAAAACCATAAATTGAGGTAAGCAATCATTATTTATCTCAATTAGTGGACCAACTTTAATATTCAACAAAGCAACACATTGGCAAGAATGTGGCAACTTATTTGTATCACCTCTATACATTAAATATCAAACCAAGCAAGACATTGCTATATGGACATTGAGTGGAGCATTGGTCATGGTCTTGCAAACATGTGTAAATGGGGTCTTGGCGGTGCCCTTCTAGATAGGACTCTCAGTTAAAGTCATATTGGGTGCATAGATTAATCAGTTAGTTTAACAATCTAATAATAATATTTACTATTATTGGGGGGAGTGGGGATTGGGCGATGAACTGGGGAGTAGGGGGATAGAGGTGTGAGGGACACACTCCCCACTTCCCCACAACTCCCTCTCTTCCTCTTTCCAAGCATGATCAATGGTCTCCTTTCCCTCCCTTTCCATCTTTCATTCCATAGCCTTGTTCTCGAAGTCTTTCATATGCTATCTCTCCTCCCACATTTGTCATTTGATAATTCTCTCTTCCCCTTTAAATGATCCATAGGTAGAATCATGAGTTCCTTCATCTTGAAAATACAGACAACTCCGTTAGTTAGACATTGTGATGGTATCAACTTACCATCAAAGTGTAGCTCAAGTGAGTTTACAAGCAACTTCTCCATGTACGGGCATCATGCAAAAGGTCTTTATTATTTCTTGAGATAATATAATTAACCATGGCAAGGTATGATAGAAATTGAGCCTTGAAATATGGAGTGCAAAGGGGGGCACCTATGGCATTTTTGAACCAAAATCCTTAATCCCTCCCATCAAGTTATCTAACTCACAGCTTGCATAAGTGCAAGAAGGCATCAATAGGCATAAAACATAGGGTGCAATAATGTAGGGTGTAGAACTTAGGATGTCAGTTGAGGATTCTCAAGGGTGGGGGCATCCTCATGGAAAGGTAGAGGCATGAGGGGAAGCTTTTGATTACTATGCAAATGGGAGGTAATCTCTCTCTCTCTCTCTCTCTCTCTCTCTCAACAATGATGCATGATTAAGGTGTAGTTGTAGAGTATTTGATTCTCTTCTCTCTCTGGAGCATAACCGACACTCCTGGCTTGTTGCATCCTAATAGAGTTTCTCTCTCTATTTGTATCTCTAAGGATATCTCCAAGGATAGGCTTCTCTTAGAGAGAGAGAGAGAGAGAGAGAGAGAGAGAGAGAGAGAGAGAGAGAGAGAGAGAGAGAGAGAGAGAGAGAGAGAGAGAGAGAGAGAGAGAGAGAGAGAGAGAGAGAGAGAGAGAGAGAGAGAGAGAGAGAGAGAGAGAGAGAGAGAGAGAGAGAGAGAGAGAGAGAGAGAGAGAGAGAGAGAGAGAGAGAGAGAGAGAGAGAGAGAGAGAGAGTGTGTGTGTGTGTGTGTGTGTGTGCTATTAATGTCTACAAAAGGCCAAATTGGCCTATGAGACCACAATCATCATCTGAAATGTTAGGGAATTTCCCATGTTCCAAAATATCTATATTCTAATGCTATGACTATCTAGATGGAAAACAAATAGCGAGCAATACATCACTGATAAGTGCAAAATGATGTCCAAGCAAGATACAATGTGGAACTGCTTAGGAGGCACTCTCATCCTAGGATATCTCTCATAGGCCTATCTAGCATAGAGAGGTTGGGATGGTGAGGTAGGGTTCCTTGATGATGGTATAGTATCCTTTTGTATTTGCAAATTAAACCTTCTGTGAGGGCTTGGGCCATCTAGGTGTGGATGATGAGCTCTGCATCTCTTTGTGGCTGTGTCTAGGGTGGTCCCCCATGGTGGGGCCATCGGCCAGATCGACGAGGGCTCTATGGAGGGAGTAGTCGATGTAGGGTGGTCCCCCATGGTGGGGCCATCGGCCAGATCGACGAGGGCTCTATGGAGGGAGTAGTCGATGCTGAGAGAGAGAGAGAGAGAGAGAGAGAGAGAGAGAGAGAGAGAGAGAGAGAGAGAGAGAGAGAGAGAGAGAGAGAGAGAGAGAGAGAGAGAGAGAGAGAGAGAGAGAGAGAGAAGGTGTTTCTCTCTCTTTCTCTCTTTGGAGTAGATGGCAAGGTTCTCTCTCTTCTCTCTTTGGAGCGCACGCACACACACACACACACACACACACACTCTCTCTCTCTCTCTCTCTCTCTCTCTCCATAATTTAAATCACATATCACAACTTTTTACGTGTATTTGTAGGCGGAGGAGGATGGTCAAAAGGTAGAAGTTCCACACATAGTCACATGATTGCTACAACCTCCTTTATACTTGTGCTTCAAACTACAAAGCACATGAACGTAAGTATGACAATCAGCCCATTAATCATCATAATTTTGAAGTCGTCAAAAATTAGAATCACTAGTGGATATACTGACCTACGCACAAGCTCCCCAAAGCACTCAAACATTGACAAAGGAATTCCTCATGTAAAGTTTGGATGGTGGAAGATGGTATGGGGTATCATTAGTGCAAGTCCACTTTCAATAGTAGCTTCATATTCATTGCCATAATATCTTTACTATCCCTAAATCCATACTTTCGCTAAATACGGTCTTTGAACACCGTTGTATGCCTTTGTGCGCATAGAACAAATCTATTTTTAGAATGTGCATATAACAAATCTTTTTTTTGAAATGTAAAAAAAGATTATCCTCTCAAGGTTCTTTGAATCTCAAGGATCACTTGTTGCTAGTTATCTATGTGCTTTTGCGCGCTTGTAAAATTTTCCTAAAATTGGATAATATTTGAATTCTCCTCTCGAAGTTCTTTGAATTCGAACATGTGGCATGTAGGATGTTGTGAGGTCCGGTTTTATATTTGAAAATATATTTTCCTCAAGGTTCTTTTGACATGTGCCATATAGAATGTTGTCAGCCCTTGGAGAACACAAAATAAGAGACAATATAGAAGCATATCTATCTGAAAATAAGAGATGGTATAGAAGTATAGATATAGATATTTATTTACTATTATACAATCATCTCATCTCATTCCCTATCGACGGAAAATAAACCCATCTGCCTACTCAGACAATATTGCCTTGACAGTGCATCCTTGATACTCAGAGCAGATCGGCAAGAAATGCAGGATAAACGCTTTGGAGCTGACTTTGCAAAGCACTGAGCGGTAAATTCACCCACCGACACAGCTGATACCTACATTTAGACTGTGCACAGTGCGACAAACATGTCGAGAGATGGTCTATGCGCATTCGCTCCCACACAGTGTTGATCTCGGGTCTTTTACCTCAGATGGTGGCTGGTTCCAGAATATAATGAAGCTCACACCTGCCCAAAGGCATTCTCGAGAACGATTGCTTGCATGCTTGGCAGTGGCTCTGCTGCCTTGCTTGTGGCCTCAACTCTTTGAGCCTCTCGGCCGGAAGATGCCCACACTGTTCTCGGTAGGTTCTTTGGTCGTTCTGAGCTGTGCAGGTCATAATTTGAATGGAAAATGCTGAACTATTAGGAGTATAATCAGACCACAACTACCTTTACCAAAATCACAGCGCCGCTGATGAGCATGATCTGACTGATAATCATCACCACGTTTCCATCAATATCACTATTTACTGTCAGGGGCAGCATCAGCATCATTTCACACAATCGCTTTCAGCATCAGTAGCAACACCGGCACCATCATCACGATGACGATGACGATGATCATGCATCATCATCATTGCCATCATCATCGTTGTCAATCATCATCATGATCTTTGTGGTTGTTCACTACTCAACTGCACTTGGATGTTGAAATCCAATCCATGCAGGAAGTACTGTGGTTGGACAGAATCAACACCATCATTATTATTGTCATGTTTACAGGAATGGGATGCTCCAAAAGCCATGCATGCGTCTTTGCTGGAGGCTGTTTCAAAGGCTCGGCCTGTAAGTACCTTCCCTACCAAAATTGGCTCTCATATAGTTAATCACCATAGCCAGATCCTTAGATATTCTTGTGAATTTTTTATCAGAACGAAGAAGAACCACCCAATCTTTGGTCACCTCCAGAGGATAGCAAGATCTGGTTTCCTTGCAAGGACATCGGATCATCAATGCCTTGTATGATTAAACTGGTTTGTGAAAAAGGGTAGCTTTTTTGTCAAGTCATGTGTGGGCTGTTCCAGTGTAGGTGTGTTTGAGTACTTATCTGAAAAGTTCACAGGTTTGAGGCTATGCAATATTGTGTTGTATTGAGGTTCCTATTTTGATGAGTAGAACATGTTACCACCATCTAAAGTCTTTAATCCACAGTGGATAGGCATAAGTATCAATTCTTTGACAAGTTTGGTTGATACTTTTATTGGATGTGTTGTCAAATGTCTAGATCAAAGAGGTAATTCAACAGGTTTCTTGCAAGTATTTCTGGAAGGTGGATTGAATCAACAGCGCATGGCAGTAAGTTTTATCCAACATAAGTAAGCATCATCCAATGTAGTCCTGTGTTTTAATATGAGTGCAGATATGTGATGCAGTTGCTGTGGCCAGACTGTTGGGAGTGACCCTCATACTTCCACAATTTGATGTAAATCCCTTTTGGCAAGATTCAAGGTATCTCAACTTGGATGAGCTCGCATTCCTGTGCTGCCAAATAACCTCATTTCATTATCTTATGACTCCTCATTGTTATTATTGTAGCTCATTTGCAGATATATTTGATGTGGACCATTTCATGCAAACTTTGGAGCATGATGTGCCAATTGTGAGAGATGTTCCAAAAGAGTTCTCATGGAGCTCTCGTGAGTACTATGCTACAGGCATTCGGGCCACCCGTGTAAAGAATACACCTGCACGTGCACCTCCAAGCTGGTTTCTTGAGAATGTTTTGCCTGTAATTAGAGAGTAAGTTTTAAATTTTGAGCAGAAGAATGTTTTCACTGTGAGCTACTTAGCAGATGTAATAACTATTTTTCAATGGGTTTGATAGTTATGGCATAGCAGCGGTGGTACCCTTTTCCCATAGATTGGCATATGATGGCATCCCACCTCATCTTCAGCAGTTACGTTGTAAAGTCAATTTTCAAGCACTAAGGTTTGTGACTAGAATTAGAGAAACTGGAGATGCTATCATCAACCGTTTACGGTCAATTGAAGTCCATGATGACAAAAAGAATGCATTCTCCAAGGAGAGTTGGGAAGGGCAAGCTGTAGATTGGAAAAGAGGTTCTTTTGATGGGACAAGAGAAATGGATCTTGGAAAGTATGTTGCTTTACACCTTCGCTTTGACAAGGTAATTAAGTTTGATTTTGTTGTTTTCAACTCGCTGCTTGTTAGTCTTGCCTGTGTGTATCACTCGTTAGTACCAATGACAAGAATGGATGAGTAGGGAAGATTAGATTGCATATTGTATTATGTGTCAAGGGGGATACTCTTTGTTTCCATCCAAAGATTTTTCTAACTATATTGGTGGGTAATCTAGCTTTTATGGCCTCAAAAAAATTTCCCCTGCAAAGTAATTTAGAAGATTTTGTACCGCCAAAGTGCTATTTATTGGCCATCTGTGTCTTTTGATCTGCCCGAAAAAAAAAACCTTGAACAAAGAAGATGGACCTAAAGTGTATGATAGTAACACAATGAATGTAGTAGAACTCGAAGCTGAAGAGAACTTAGAGATAATGAAAATGAATGAACAAACACACCATGCTAATGTGGATACAATGAGCAAACACACTGTGCTAATGTGAATACAATGAACCTCAAACCCCCATGTCTTGGCTTGATCAGAGTAGATGTGAGCTGGAAGAGGATTCTCCGAGAGCTCCGAGAGTGTTTTGTACCTTGAATGGATCCCAAAACGCAGCAGGCAGCCTCTTGAGTGATCACCTGCTGTAAACGCAGACTCTAATGTCTGGACAAGTTGATTGGAGTAGTAGGCAGCTGAGTGGCCTGCAATTAACTGAATACACAAGCTGGCTGATCCTGAGATGATGGCTGTCAGCAAAATGCAGATGTAGGAGGCAGGGCGACAGCCCCAATGGTGACGTGAGTTGCAAGGCCCCTTGCACAAACCCAAAATACAGCTCTTGCTGATGGCGACATGTGCTGAATGCTCACGGAGTGATGTAGATAGGTTGTGATCAGCAAATGCAGGCTGTGATGCAGGGCTAATCAGGTTGTGTCACGAGGACATGTATCTTTGAAACCTCACTTAACACGTGGATTAATTTTTAATCATATGGTTAAGTAAATGTTATACATGTGAGGTGTAACTGAGGTTAGAGTAAAATTTACGAGCTCGGGACCGGAGGAAATCACAAATGACAGAGGCAAAAGTTGCTATAAGCTATGCTATATGGGTATTTGGTGGTATCTAGTGCCATATGTTGGCCTAGGTCATTTATTTGGCCATAAGTGTCAGTTGGTGAGACCCGAGAAGTGGCGTTTAATGGTACCTAACGCCAATCTAATAGTCAAAGATGGGTCAAAGACACTAGGAATGGAACTTGTCTAGCTAATTTAATTACTGGCTAGTGAGATTATTCTTTTGAGTACCGAAATAATTATTAGACTAATTTTTAGTATTTAAAGACTAAGAATTAATATGTAATTATGGATAATGTTGGAAAAACCATTTGGGAAGGCTGCCATTTGGCAAACTTGCCCATGAAGGCTTGTGGGAGACTGAAGAAGAGGAAAAACGTGACCATTTTGCAGTTGTGAATCGTAGGGAGCTGTTGGAGCTGATTGGGACAGTTTTTCCTCCATTCTCCGACAGGAAAGAGCAGGTTGGTTGTAGGCAAGAGCTTCTGGGGACCCCTAAATTGCAAATGACAGCATCTACAGGTTGTTGACACAAGGCAGCTACAGTAGTGAATGACCAATTTTCTTCAATTCTTTGTGAAGAGAGTCTGAATTTTCTCTCTCCTTATTAGCATTCTCTCATATCTCCCAGCCTTTCTATAGTCTTGTTTCGAAGATTACATAATTGAGATCACTTGGCTGAGAAATTTTAGATTTCTGTGCTGTAAACCCGAATTTGCATAGCAGAAATTAGGACATGTTGAGAAATTCAAAGTTATCTTTGACATATGTGTTTACAGGACCAGCAATACTCAATTTCTTGTGTCTATCATATAGCCTAGTTTTGATACAATCATAGAGGTGGCAAATCTCAATGTCCTTCAATGACTAATATTTCCATAGCAGTAGCCTTAGGATTAAGCCTAACTCTCAAATGGCTATAGAAAAAAGGAGATCCTACACATGCTAATTAGTAGCAAAACTCGAGATATCATAGTTCAAGCTAAGTTTGGTGACAACAAGAGGATGCTCACATATGTTTGTAAGTAATTGTATCGGGAGTATCTATTGTAAGTATGAAATACACACTTTACCATAACATTCTTGGACAGTAGACTCCCTGTTGGCCCCAAAACTGGCGCCCCTTGCGGTATTTCTTTAGCTTCATTCAATTGGAAGGAGTACAACTTGAGATTCTTCAATCTTCTCCTGCTAACCAATTGCTCTTGCTGTCATCAATGACCGGCAAGCCTTTTGGGTCATTTGCCCCTTGATTCACCTAGGACTTATTCTCCAATTTGACCCTTGGCTAGCCAAATGCTGCCCCAAATCAATTCGGGATGGACTGGCTCTTGAAATCCCTTAATAATCTTCAATTATTAGTTGCTGATTTCAGTCCCTTGAGCCTTCAATCTTTGGCACAGATCCCAAGGTGGTTGCTAAGCCCTAATTTTTGCTGTAAATTAGGGTTTACTGCAGAAATTATAGATCGGTCTACCAAAAATGGCGAAATCTTCTCCAAATGGGTGAGAATTGCTGAGAATGGCTGAGCATAGGCTGATGGAGATGAGAGAATGCTGTAAAGAGAGAAAATTTTGAGATTTGTCGCGAAGAACTGATCAAAATCAGTTGCTGCCCTGCTATACTAGTCCCAAACGGATGCACCAACAACAATAGGAGCATCAGAGACTGTGATCTTCGGAAGAAAGTGCATAAGCAACAATTGCCAGCTTCCCAAGGTCAAGAATATGCAATCTCCATCACCAAAATGGTCTCCAATGGCTGGGAAATGGCCCCAAAAGCTGGCAGCAACAGTCCAACACCTCTTTCCGACAGCTTCAAAATGAAAAAACGAGATTTCCCTTTTCCTTTAGCCCTATTTAGCCTTTCCCCCACTTGTATGGGAAAGTTTTGCCAAGTGGCAGCTTTCTTAATCCATTTTCAGCAATTTCTAGCCATTTAATTAATTTTCAAAATTAATTAATTCAACCCTTAATCCATGCCCAAAAAATTGACCTTGCCCATCCAAAAATTAATTGGCTAGGCCATTTGCAACCCAAAGTGGTCCCACGCATTAATTGATTCTTGGATAAGCATTAATCCATTAATTAATGCTTAGTCCCTAGTGTCACCACTAACACTTAATGGCCAATTAATGGTCCTAGGGATAAACTGACACCAAAATTCTCCTAGAATCTAACAAGTGTAACTTGTTACAACTTTTGCCCTTGACACCCATTTTTTTCACAGGGTCCTTGGGCCTTCAACTGTAAAAAAGTAGCTTGCACCTCACACTCACATGTGTAACACATGTGCATCGTTTAATTGCACACTTGATTAATCCTTTAATCAAATGTCAATTAAACATAAGCAAAGCATCAAATTTTCACGTCCTCGTGACAGCCCCCCTTAAAATCCTTGCAATCATCCTCGATTGCACTGTAATGTGTCAAAGCAAACAATATTGCACCGGAATTTTCACAAGGCATCATAGTCAACACAACATTGGCCACTGCTGGCTAACTATCTCATATACCCACCATTTGCTGAAAATTTCCAGCCAACATAAACATAGCATAAAGCTCAACAATAGTCCAGAACTGTTGCCAGAAACTCATCGGATGCATCCCAAACTCTTGTTTCTCAACAGTGTTGACTACATAACCATAGTAAAGCATAACCGAGCCAAAACCATGGCTGAATTGTCAATGGCATTCAGTACACATGTTGCTGTCCATAGAACCAGCTGAATATCACTGAAACTAATGATCATACACTAAAAACCAGCACTTAGTAATCAGTCTCTCATGATCATAACCTGATGCAATGTACAGTTTCAGAGTTGCAGTGAAAACCATACCCATTTGCATACATACCATAGCGACTAGTACACTGAATAGTGACCTCATGGTAGACATACTGTCAGCACAGTACCTTGGATGAATGCTGAATACATCCGAGATCCACTATACACGAGAGTAGTCCATTCTTGGAGGAGTGGAAGTGCTACCTCCCCCTTGAGTATCAGGTGGTACTCTGGACCCTTGCCTTACTGAACCTGAAAGAGCCCGAGATCCAAAGTCGGCTCTAACTGAAAGGCATCAAGGTAAAGGTGCAACAGTTGAGGATGGTCTGCCAAGTCATCCTCTTCCATCCATTTAGCATCCATTGGTGAACAGTTGTGAAACTTCACCCGATAGCTTATGGAAGCTTTACCTTTGACCTTTTCTCTTTATGTGCCAAAATCTGCTCGGATACCAATATCTCATTCAGCTCCTCTACATTGGACTGAATTTCAGCAGATACATCCTTAGGCACATTAGCATAAAAAGGCCTCAACAAGCTCACATGAAAGGCATAGTGTATTTGCTAGTGTAGAGGTAATTTCCATGATAGCCAACATTAAACGGAGCATTTGCATGACCAACACTTATTCCTTGAGCCCCAAAAGCATGACGGGGTACTGATGCTTGCCCATATGCGTGATTTTGCGCACCAGGCATCATACCGATGCCGCCATACATTGGATTATGCATTCCATGAGCCATACCCGAGTACATTGGGTTATGCAAGCCATGCATTGGTTGCTGAAAATTATGGGGAGGTGTGCCATACATTCCCACATTCGGTCGCTCACCCACCATAGCATGAAAAATTGTGCTACCACCAAAGTAAGCTGGCTGCCCCAAATTCTCATGCAAACCTTGCTGTCAAAAAACCATAGGATTAGCATTTACATCATGAACTTGCATTTGCATTTCTTGCCCAATTGGCACCAACTGCTTTTCACCATGAGCATCTTTAGGAGCATCTTGAGAAGGCTTTGGCTTGTTCTTCGTTGCATCTTGCTGTCCCAAAGTTCTAGAAGAGGATTTTCTCTTCTTGCCCTTGTTGTCCTTCGTAGGAGTGTTCAAAAACCGAGTAAATTGAGGATCTTTTGCTAATTCAGCAAAGATATTGGCTGCTGCCCTCATTTGATTCTTGAATGCATCATCAAATTCCATTTCCCCTTGTTGATCATCATTCTCTTTCTGCATTGAGGGTCCAACATCTTGGTCTTCAGCCACATTTTCAGCATGTTGTCCATGATTCATGCCTTGTCCAAGATCAGGCATTGCATTTCCTTCTTCCCCATGTGAATGTGCATCATGAGAGGCATCATTACTGCTTGCTTGCATCCCATTGTATGAAGACATCTTCCTGTAATTTCTCAGCTGAGCACAAAGATCAACACTAGCACAAAGCTTTGGCTTGCAATCAGGTGCCTCGGGCCCACCAAATCAAGAGATTTGATGTATCCCGGCAATGGAACCTTGAAACCAGCCTTCCTTCTTGGAATGGGTGGTGATAACCTGATTTAAGAGTTAATTACAGCAATAAATAAATGCACATAAAATGAAATACACACTTTACCATAACATTCTTGGACAGTAGACTCCTTGTTGGCCCCAAAACTGGCGCCCCTTGCGGTATTTCTTTAGCTTCATTCAATTGGAAGGAGTACAACTTGAGATTCTTCAATCTCCTCCTGCTAACCAATTGCTCTTGCTGTCATCAATGACCAGCAAGCCTTTTGGGTCATTTGCCCCTTGATTCACCTAGGACTTATTCTCCAATTTGACCCTTGGCTAGCCAAATGCTGCCCCAAATCAATTCGGGATGGGCTGGCTCTTGAAATCCCTTAATAATATTCAATTATTAGTTGCTGATTTCAGTCCCTTGAGCCTTCAATCTTTGGCACGGATCCCAAGGTGGTTGCTAAGCCCTAATTTTTGCTGTAAATTAGGGTTTACTGCAGAAATTATAGATCGGTCTACCAAAAATGGCTAAATCTTCTCCAAATGGGTGAGAATTGTTGAGAATGGCTGAGCATAGGCTGATGGAGATGAGAGAATGCTGTAAAGAGAGAAAATTTTGAGATTTGTTGCGAAGAACTGATCAAAATCAGTTGCTGCCCTGCTGTACTAGTCCCAAACGGATGCACCAACAATAATAGGAGCATCAGAGACTGTGATCTTCGGAAGAAAGTGCATAAGCAGCAATTGCCAGCTTCCCAAGGTTAAGAATATGCAATCTCCATCACCAAAATGGTCTCCAATAGCTGGGAAATGGCCCCAAAAGCTGGCAGCAACAGTCCAATACCTCTTTCCGACAGCTCCAAAATGAAAAAACGAGATTTCCCTTTTCCTTTAGCCCTATTTAGCCTTTCCCCCACTTGTATGGGAAAGCTTTGCCAAGTGGCAGCTTTCTTAATCCATTTTCAGCAATTTCTAGCCATTTAATTAATTTTTAAAATTAATTAATTCAACCCTTAATCCATGCCCATCCAAAAATTAATTGGCTAGGCCATTTGCAACCCAAAGTGGTCCCACGCATTAATTGATCCTTGGATAAGCATTAATCCATTAATTAATGCCTAGTCCCTAGTGTCACCACTAATACTTAATGGCCAATTAATGGTCCTAGGGACAAACTGACACCAAAATTCACCTAGAATCTAACAAGTGTAACTTGTTACAACTTTTGCCTTTGACACCCATTTTTTTCATAGGGTCCTTGGGCCTTCATTGTAAAAAAAGTAGCTTGCACCTCACATGTGCAACAAATGTGCATCATTTAATTGCACATTTGATTAATCCTTTATTAAATGTCAATTAAACATAAGCAAAGCATAAAATTTTCACGTCCTCGTGACACATTCAATAGTCTATGGAAAGATGTGAGCATGAGTAAGGAAGAATAGAAACCATCACAACTAGAAGAATCCTCAAGGAGATTGGTGTATAGGTAAAATGCTTTGTTTCAACAAATTATACTTTGTTCTCCAAAAGTGTACACAAAAAGCAATATGATCACCTACATGGTGTAGGTGAATGAGAATGAGGGATAGAGGTTTGGATATGCCACAACCATGTTGGTTTGGGCATATATAAGGATGCTAGGGGGCAACTATCTAAACTAATGGAAGACGCAAGAAATCAATGCTTCAGACTACAAAGAGTATCCTCGGGAAGAGTGCCAGAAATTGGAAGCTCCAAGACTTGGATTCAATAGGGCTGAAGCTATTTTCTGTCAAATTCTAGTGGAGGGACCAACAAATCAATGAATCTGGGGCATTTTTCATCTCCATCAAAGCGGGTGAAGGCCAATTGATTACTCAAATCAAGGGGCAAATCAGATGGAAGACTTGTTGGCCATTTTGGACAGCAAGGGGAGTTGGAATATTGAAAAGGATTGGGAAAATCCCAATGTACAACTTCTTCTTCAATCAAGTTAAAGAAACACCCAAAGGTGCCAATTTTGGGGCCAATAGAGTGTCAATTGTCCAAGATTGTGAGTTAATTTGCATTTCTTAGTTTTGTAATAAATGTTGCTACTATAACCAAGTTATAATCAAGGAATTACCTCCCATCCATGGAAGGAAGGTTGGTTTCAGGTTGCCAAGTTGGAGAGGAGCTGAACAGCACACCACGAATCGAGATATCTCCCTAGAGGGGTATGGACATCAGTTGAAATTAGTTGCAAGTTGATGGAGGATAAGAATGATCAGGTACAACAGAATTGACTATGCAGCCGATCTATTTATAGATGGGGAAACAACCAAAGTTTGTAGGTTTTCTTATGGAAAATGAGAACTTTGTAGCATTTTGAATTTTGGGGCTTGGCTTTTTGAAATGAGCTAGTTAAGATGTAAATGTAAATGCACCTCTGTTAGCTTAACATCCTTTCTCAAGGACAACCCCAAGAGTGCTAGGTGTACCATACAATTTATGGGCAGCTTCACAAATGCATCTACCTTAATGAAGGATAGCCACTCGTGCGATATAACCATGGAGTGCTGAAACCAATTATTACCTTTCTTATTTACAAAGGTACATAATCTTAGATCATACAACATAGTGGTTGGCCACTTGAGAGAGACGTTTTGGAAGTAGTCAATTGCATTCTTGTTTTGCATATCTTCGGTTTGGAGGAGATTTGTAAGCATGAGGGGGTAAATCTCATTGTGTTTTGAGAAGAGGCCCAAGGTCACTAGTCTCCAAAAGTGCACAACTCAAAAGAGATAAGTAGTGGCACATGTAAAGAAATGCTTGTCTACAAAGTACATACACAATCGTATGACAAACTCATAGATTGATAAAGCAATACAGTTATACAGAGACAATGAGGACATAAGATAATGAAATTTAAATAATGAATGAATAGATACAATCCTTAATGTCGCAAACACACTATGCAATGTCAAAACTAACCCCCAAACTCTCATGTCTTGAGGATCGGGGCAAAGAGTATGAGTGGAAGAGTGTGTCATCCTTTTACAGATCTCAAAATGCAGTAAGCAGCCTCTGAGGATGTTTGGCTACAGCAAATGCAGCTCTATGATGGCCGGATTAGTGAAAGATGGGCAGGAAGAGGCTGGAACAACAAAATGCAGGAGAGGCTGATCACGTGGTAGCTGGCGATCATATAAATCAGTCAAAACGCAGCAATCTGATGATGAGGTAGACTGAATGGCAGTTGGATCAGTTGAACGCAGCCTGCAGACTGCAAAAATGCAAGCTGGCTGCCATGTGGCAATTGTGCAGGTCCAAAGGCAGGCTGTAGATGGTAGATCAGCAGTAAACCCAGCAGTCTTGGCGATGGCAGCAGGCTGTAAACAGTGGCCAACAGCTGTAGGGGGACTGGACAGCAAGTGCCTGATGATGGGAAGTAGTAAAAAGCATCAGCTCGAATTGAGATATCCTTTGTGAATGGGGTCTGGATAGCAGAAGAAAGGGACTTGCAAGCTGCAAAAGTGAGATTGAGAGTGAGTGGCGGGTAGCTTGTCTATTTATAGATGGATGGGTCCTCCCAAATTAGGGTTTGTCTTATGGGACACAAACACTCTCTAATAACACATTTCTTTTAATGAAAGTTTGGCAATTTAATGAATTAAGCTTGTTTTGAGACTATTTAATTTGGCTAATCAGCATTATAAGGCATTTTTTGGCTCAATACCCCCTCTCAAGCCCAAAATTGAAACCAGAAATTTACCAAGAACCACAATGGACCTTTTTTTTTTGGGAGGGCTTTTAACCTTTGATTTGATTTAGCATTAGGTATAGGTTTTCAATCAATGTTCGTTCTATTGAGTAATGTGTGCTCTAGGGGAAAATGAAGGGTTGGTTAAAGCCAATGCACCACAAAAGAAACAAGCTCTCCCAACCATCATTGGGTATTGGTGTGGGGGGATTTCTCGTGTATCACCCCAAAGTGGCCAAGGCATTAGACAAAGGGTGCTCATCAGCTGCCCAGTGGCCTATTAAGATCTGAAAAAGCAGATGGAACCACAATGGACTTTTTTTGGGGGAGGGCTTTTAACCTTTGATTTGATTTAGCATGAAGTATAGGTTTTCAATTAGTGTTTGTTCGATTGAGTAATTTGTGCCCTAGGGAAAAATGAAGGGTTTTGTCAAACCCAATGCACCACAAAACTAACAAGCTATCCAAGCCACCATTGGGTGTCAGTGTTAGGGGATTTCCTGTGTATGGCCAAAATTCACAGAGACTCAGGTAAGAAGAGCTCAAGATAAAGAGAGAGAATTCCAGATTGTGACAAAGAAGCAAAGAATTGATAGTTATAAAACAAAGGTTTGAGATGTAGGGCTCAAAAACGATTTGTATTAGCATCTAAGATTCATAAATTTGAATCATAACTAGCATATACATCAGTTATGGGGTCCATATTTCATAATGAACATGGCCAATATCAGCTTGGAATCCATATACATCATTATGGTTATGAGTAGATAATATAGTTTTAGCTTGCCTTATTTTGTCAGTCTGTCATCTCTTGGTTGTGAGCCCTAGTTAGAGTTTGATAGGGATATTTTGGAGCTCTAACTGTGTCTTTCTTCCTAGTTTTGGTGTGTTTTGTCAGTTATGCTATCGTGCTGGATGATTTCCAGCCCCCCAAGGTGAGTGCGATTTTTTCCCGACTGCTCGGATGCCACACTAGCATTTTTCTCATTATTTTATTGCTGCCGACTGCATTAAATGCAGTTAGCCAGCATCAGGTCAGCCAGTTTTGCTGATTTTCAGCTATATATAGCTGGCCATTTAGTTGGGTAAGTTATTCATTTTTCTATCCCATAGGTGCTTCGTCAAGTGGTTGCAGTGTTCTCCATCTCTGTCATGGACAGCAGGCTGGATACTCTCCGTCTTTGTTACCATCTCTGTCATCGTTGAAGGTGCTGTTATCATTATTCAGCCTGATCCGGTGCCCTCACTGACACCTTGGGTTGCATTTAGGGACTGATCAGTCCTCAATGTATTCAGCCGTCTTGTGAGAGTGCGCAATGGAAGATGGAACTTGAGCACAAAGAAAGAAGACAATAGGAAAATGAAGGAAGAAAGAAACCTGCACTGACTGAAAGAAATGCTGAATGCAAACAGATGGACTGATCAGTCCTTACACACAGCTCGAGGTGTCAGTGAGGGTACCAGATTTGGCCTGAAATGATGACGACAGCAGCAGCACTAGAGACAGAGGAGTGTGCTTGCAATCGGAGGATCAGCCTGCAAAAGAAATGATCTGCCCCTACCAGCCAGTCTACTATAAATAGCGGGAAATGACCAAAACTGGCTGACTTGATGCTAGCCGACTAGTTGCTAGCTGGCTGACTGCATAAAAAATGTAGAAAATAATACAATTGATGTGTCAAAAAATCAGGGAGACATTATAGTGTCTGACAGGGTGGCTAAGGTTGGGAAATACTGAAAATGCTCACAAAACTCGGGAAATGCACACTAAAATACCATAATTCCCATGTCTTCATTAGGCTCTGATAGGAGCTCAGAACCGGGAGACGACTGACTGACAACACTAAAAGGGACATGCTAACACCCCCTCTCAGATCCCGGGAGGGTCTAGAGCGCCAACAATCGCATGTGATCAAGCATACAAGCATTGAGCAAAGGCTTCATGAAGAGATCCACCGCATTGCCCGCACTAGGATAGTAGACCATCACTAACTCGGAATCCAAGATTTGCTCTCGAACATAGTGGTACTGAACCTTGGTGTGCTTTGCACGAGTATGAACCATAGGGTTCTTTGCTAGAGCAAGGGCACTCTGGTTGTCCACGCAGCTCCGTAGGTCTTGTCTGTGGAAAGCCAATCTCTACCAACAAAAGATGGAGCCAAACTGCCTCCATAGTTGTAGAACAAAGGGCACGATACTCAGCCTTTGTAGATGAAAGAGCCACAATAGGCTGCTTCTTACTCCTCCAAGAGATAGCTCCGGATCCATGGGAGAAGGCATAGCCAGTAGTGGACCTCCATGAGTCCACATCACCTGCTCAATTAAAGTCACTCTATCCTGAAAGAGTGGCCCCCTCTCCACACATGATTGCGTAGGATTGAGTCCCCTATAGGTAGCATAGAATGTGTAAGGCGGCTCGCTAGTGAGCTTGAGTAGGAGTTTTCATGAAAGAAGACAACAAAGCCACCACAAAAGAGATGTCCGGTGAGTACGGATCAGCTATATCAAAGAGTCAACAAGGCACTTGTAACGGGTGACATCACTAAAGGGATTTCCCATTGCTAAAAGCTTGGACTTAGGGTCTATGGGGCATGAAATAGGTTGACACTTGGCCATACCAAACTTTAAAAGAAGCTTGGAGATGTATCTATGTTGTGAGATAAAAATGCCCAGTGTCATCTAATAGATCTCCAATCCAAGGAAGAAGTGTAGGATCCCAAGATTTGTCATATCGAACTCTTCGCCCAATATTTAGCGAGTACGGTCAACCTTCGGTGTGTCGCTCCCTGTAGTGATGAGGTCATCAACATGCAAGGTGACCAAGATGCACTTGTTCTCCAAAACCTTATAATAAAGGTTGGGGTCATGATCCGAGCGATGGAAGCCATTGTCCAAGAAGAAGCGATCAATTTGCTGGTACCAAGCCCTAAGAGCTTGCTTCAAATCATAAAGGGCCTTCCACAACTTGTAAACATGGTCATCCTTCCCTTGCATAAGAAAACTAGGAGGTTGTGAGACATAAATTTCTCCTCCAAGACTCCATTCAAAAAGATTGGCTTCACGTCCATTTGATAAACATACCAATGGTGATGGACAGCCAAAGCTAGGATAGCTCGAATACTGGGCATTTGAGTTGTCGGTACAAAAGTCTTAAAATAATCCAAACGTGCTTGTTGAGAAAATCCCTTGGCAATAAGCTATGCCTTATGCTTGTCCAATGTCCCATCTGCAAGATACTTGGTCTTGAGGACCCACTTTACACCAATCACCTTTTGCTTCTTCAGACGAGGAACCAACTTCCAAGTTTGATTCCCCTTGATAGAATTGAGCTCAGCTTGTATAGCACTACATCAAGCATCTTGTGCAAGAGCCTCTTTAACTGTAGTAGGCTCTTGATCTTGAAGAATTTGAGATATAAGAGCATAGTTCACAGAGAGTAAACTATCCATCAGCCATGTAACTGTGAGAGTGCGCAGCGAAAGAAGAACACGAACACAGAGGAGAGGAGAGAGGAAGCAGAGAATGAAGGAAGAAAATCTGCACTGACTGAGATGAATGCTGAATACACTGGAATGGACAGAACAGTCCCTGCACGCAGCCCGGAGCGTCAGTGAGGGAACCAGGACAGACTGGAAACAGAGGCAGCACCAATGCCGGAGACGGAGACGGAGGGAGGAGTGCTGAACCTGCAGAGCATGAATGAGATGAATGCTGGACTGACTGGGGGGGCAGCTATAAATAGCCCCCAGCCAGAAAACTGGCCGACCAGCTAAACTGGCCAACCTGGCCAGATCTGGTCCGACTGGCCAGATCTGGTCCGACTGGCCAGTTCTGGTCCGACTGACCAGAACTGGTCCGACTGCCCAAAATAATGGGCAGTCACCCCAAAAACAGCCCAGATCTGGGCTGTAAAATGCCCAGGGCTACATGCTGACTAAAGCAGCCTGAAAACACACTGACAGAGCTCCTCTGTCTCCTGTCAGACTCTGACAGGAGCTCACAACCAGGAGATGACAGACTGAGACTAAATAAGAGCAGGCTAACACCCCCTCTCAACTCCTGGGAGAGGCTGAAGACCCAAGAACCGCATGTGATGAAGCAAAGAAGCCTGAGGCAAAGGCTTCGTAAAGAGATCAGTTGCATTGGCCGCCGTAGGACAATAGACCACCACCAGCTCCGAATCCACGATCCGCTCTCGAACATAGTGATACTGAACCTCAATGTGCTTCGTACGAGCATGAAACACCGGGTTCTTGGCCAGAGCAAGAGCACTCTGGTTATCCACGCGCAGCTCCGTAGGTCCGGTCTGGGAAAAGCCAATCTCCGCGAGTAAGCGACGGAGCCAAACTGCCTCCATAGCGGTCGAACATAGGGCCCGATACTCAGCCTCTGTAGAAGAAAGTGCCACAATAGGCTGCTTCTTGCTGCTCCAAGAGACAGCACCAGATCCAAGGGTGAAAGCATAACCTGTAGTGGATCGTCGCGAATCCACATCACCTGCCCAATCAGAATCACTCCATCCAGAAAGGGTAATCCCATCTCCATACATGATCCCAAAGGATCGAGTCCCCTGCAAATAGCGAAGAACCCGCAAGGCTGCCTGCCAGTGATCCTGGGTAGGAGTCTGCATAAAGGAAGACAATAAAGCCACCACAAAGGAGATATCCGGCCGAGTGTGAAGCAGCCAGATAAGAGAGCCGACAAGGCACCTGTAACGGGTGGGATCGGTAAGAGGAACTCCAGCTGTCAAAAGCTTGGACTCAGGGTTCATAGGGCATGAGATAGGCCGACACTCAGCCATATCAAACTCCGAAAGAAGCTCGGAGATGTACCTGTGCTGCGAGATAAAAATGCCCTGTGCCATCTGATAGATCTCCAGACCTAGAAAGAAGTGAAGGATCCCGAGATCCGTCATGTCAAACTCCTGCTGTAGAATGGACCGAGAATGCTCCACCTGATGAGTGTCGCTCCCTGTAATAATAAGATCATCCACATACAAGATGAGAAACACCGAAAGAGAATCCACAACCCGTAAGTAGAGGTTGGGATCATAAGCGAAGCGCGCAAAGCCACTCTGTAGAAAGAAGCGGTCAATCCGCTGGTACCAAGCACGAGGAGCGTGCTTTAGGCCATAAAGAGCCTTCCGCAGCCTGTAGACATGATCCTCCTTCCCCTGCACAAGAAAACCAGGAGGCTGTGAAACATAAATCTCCTCCTCAAGAACGCCATTTAGAAAAGCAGACTTGACGTCCATCTGATAGACAGGCCAATGGTGATGAGCAGCAAGAGCCAAAAGCACTCGGATGGTGGACATCCTAGCTGTAGGAGCAAAAGTCTCAAAGTAATCCAATCCTGCACGCTGGGCAAAACCCTTGGCAACAAGCCTAGTTTTATGCTTGTCCAAGGAGCCATCTGCAAGATATTTGGTCTTAAAGACCCATTTCACACCAATCACCTTTCGTTTCGCGGGACGCGGAACAAGCTCCCACGTATGGTTTCTCTCGATGGAGTCGAGCTCGGCCTGCATAGCCTGTCTCCAAATATCCTGTGCAAGAGCCTCCTCCACAGTGGAAGGCTTGGAATCCTGAAGAATCTGTGACATAAGAGCATAGTTCACACATAGTGAACTGTCCCGCTGGGCCTGTAAACGGGCTGATCGACGAGGACCTATAGAAGAAGCAGGAAAGTGAGTAACACCTGAATCCTGCATAAGCCGGTGATACCATAAAGGAATCCTGAGAGACTCCTTCTGTGAGGGAGACCGGGGGGTCTCCGGAACCTGTAAAGCACCCAAATCGGAGAGGGACTCCCCCTCACCAAGTGAAGGTAAATCCTCCGCATCTGAAGAAGGCTGTATATCCCGTGAAGATCCCGAAGAGGCGGTAGAAGAGCTCGTAGAAGACGAAGGCACATCCACCAAAGGGGAAAGGGAAGCCGAAGGAGGAGGAGGAATAGGGGGGGTGCTAAGGGTGATCCTGGAAGGAAGTGAAGGGAGAGAAGGTGGGGGGGGGGGGGGGTCCGTCGATGATGAAGAAACATCGGAAATAGAACCATCAATCGGATCCTCAGAGGCCGAAGCCTCATCAAAGATCACATCCCTGCTCACCTCAACCTGCCGCGTCGTCGGGTCGTACAGCCGATATCCCTTCGTGGTCGTACTATAACCAACGAAGATAAGCTTTCTCGACTTAGAGTCGAACTTCGTCTTCCTCTTCTTCTTGTCCACATGGACAAAAGCATCGCACCCAAAGATGCGAAAATGGGACACGGAAGGCTTCTTTCCAAAGAAAGCCTCATATGGAGTCATGTCCTGTAATGCCGAAGTCGGAGAGCGGTTGCGTATATGCACCGCTGTAGCCACCGCCTCACCCCAAAGGAAATGAGGAAGACTCCTATGCTCCAGCATAGATCGGGCCATCTCAATCATGGTCCGATTTGCACACTCCACCACACCATTCTCTGATGGTGTGTTCGGATGAGAATACTCCACCCGAATACCATGATCCCTGCAAAACTGAGAGAAAAGGTGAGAAGTGAACTCTCCACCGTGATCAGCTCGAACACCACGGACTTTGGAAGTTGTTTGGGTCTCCACAAACACCTGCCACTCACAGAAACGAGAGTACGCCTCGCTCTTGTACTTCAAGAAATAAGGCCAAACATAACGACTAAAGTCGTCCACAATCAGCATCAAATACTTGGCCTTCCCAAGGGAGGCCGTGCCCATAGGTCCGCAAAGGTCGGTATGAACCAACTCAAGCGGTGAAGTAGCCCTTCGAGAAGCAACCTGCGGGTGAGGCTGCCTGTGCTGCTTGCCCCTCAAGCAGCTAGGGCACAAAGTGTGAAGAGGAGGGAAATCAGGAAGTCCCTCCACCATCTTTCTCCTAGAAGCCCGGCGAAGAGAATCAAGGTTCAGATGACCATACCGAGCATGCCAGAGCAGACCAAGCTCATGGGAGGTCCGCGCAGCCAAGGCTGTGAGCGTATAAAGCCCACCCTCCTGTGTACCTGTCCAAAGGGCATCACCTGTAGAAGCATCCTCCACTGTGATTGCATCCTGAGTAAAAATGACTCGGGTACCTAACTGAGTAAGACCATGCACAGATAATAGGTTAAAACCCAAATCAGGCACATAGAGCACTTTGGCGGAGGAAGACCGCCTGTCAGAAAACATAGGTAAAGTCCCCACTCCATGAACAGGAACTGTAGAATTGTCACCAATGGTGACTGTACCCCCTCTGGAACGAAGATCCTGAAGCCAATCCTGACGGAAGGTCATATGTGAAGATGCTCCACTGTCGACGAGCCAAGGCTTCTCCTGTGTGGTAGAAGCTAGGGCAGTGTCTTCCTCAACAAAGAGATGCACAAATGCAGATTCTGTTGTGGCTGGGGCCGCCTTCGAGTCCTTCTCCTTAGGCTTCAAATGGGGATACTTCTGCCAACACTTCTCCTCGGGATGAGTGCCCTTCCCACAATGGGGACACTTGGGCTTCTTCTCCTTCGCATCCTTCTTATCTTCCTCCTTCTTGTCCTTGGACTTCTCCTTCTTTTGTTTCTTCTTCTTGCCACCACCTGTGGCAGCCGTAAATGCCTTGGTGGAGCCATTGGCTCCCACCTCTTTGAGTCGCTCGTCATGCTCCAAGACAAGCGGGGAAAGCTCCTCCCATAGGAGAGTCTCACGGGTTCTCGTAGTGATGAGGCTGGTGTAGAAGACATCATATCGGGGTGATGGCAGCTGAGTCAACAGAATCATCGCCATATCCTCAGACGATATCAGACGACCAAGAGAGGCTAGCTCGCCTCGCATATCCTCCATCTTCGTGATGTGCTCCTTCATGGAAGAAGAACCATCAAGACTGAGCATCCGGAACTTCTTCTCCAGGGAAATCTTGTGGGCAAATGTCTTGTGCTGATACAAAGACGCAAGCTTTGTCCATACTTCCGCCGCGGTCTTTAACCTGTGAACATGTACAAGAACTGAATCATGGAGACTCATAAAAAGAAAGGAACGGGCTCGTGAGTTGAGCCTATCCCATAAGGCTGCACGGTCCATTGAGGTGCCATCGGATGAATCCACGGGGGGGTCGGTCAATGGGCGAAGAAACAAGATCCCATAGATCAAAGGTATCAAGAATGCAAGCCACCTTGCATGACCATAGGGAATAGTTGGAACCATCCAACTTGTCTTCCTTCGGAAAGGAAGGGAGAATCGGCACCTGTATAGAGGGGATCAAGGAAGGCATCCGTACAGTGGATGCAGTCTTCACTGAAGAAACCTTCGCAGTAGATGGAACCTTCTGAGATGCATGGACTGAAGAAGGACGAGTGCGAGGAGGGTCTTCCCGATGACGAACTTCACGATAGTCCCGCCTCCGCTCAGAGGAATGATGAGAAAGAAGCTCATCCTCTGAGTCTTCAAAGCCTGAGAACTGGTAAGACATCTTCCAATCTGCAAAATACCAAGAAAGTTGTGCCGCTGACGAAATAGGACCAACAGTGTGGTCACCAACCACCAAGATGCAGGCAAAGAGTGCCTACAACCACCTAGATCTGCAAAACGCAAATAGATCTGATGCAGAACACCAGAATCGAGACCACCAGCACCGGAAACTTGCCCAAACAGAGGTCGCCTGCAGGATAGGAGCAGCCGGGGTAGAAGCGACCTGCAAAACAGCAAAACGCAAGCTGGAGGAGGGTCGCCCTGCAGCAGAAGAGGTCGCCTGGCAGCAAACGCAGGGTTGCTGCGTCACTGGATGACGTGGCAGCCCCTGTGTACAGCAAACGCAGGCTGTACAGCCTTCTGATGCAGTCGCCTGGCTGGAATAGACCTGTTGGCAGCTGTCTGAGGGAATCGCCTGGCTGTTGTGGAACTGTGGGCAGCAGCAGTAAGGTATTTCTCGCGTCCTCCGTGCTCTCAATCAGGCGATGATACCATGTGAGAGTGCGCAGCGAAAGAAGAACACGAACACAGAGGAGAGGAGAGAGGAAGCAGAGAATGAAGGAAGAAAATCTGCACTGACTGAGATGAATGCTGAATACACTGGAATGGACAGAACAGTCCCTGCACGCAGCCCGGAGCGTCAGTGAGGGAACCAGGACAGACTGGAAACAGAGGCAGCACCAATGACGGAGACGGAGGGAGGAGTGCTGAACCTGCAGAGCATGAATGAGATGAATGCTGAACTGACTGGGGGGGCAGCTATAAATAGCCCCCAGCCAGAAAACTGGCCGACCAGCTAAACTGGCCGACCTGGCCAGATCTGGTCCGACTGCCCAAAATAATGGGTGACTATTATGGGCAGTCACCCCAAAAACAGCCCAGATCTGGGCTGTAAAATGCCCAGGGCTACATGCTGACTAAAGCAGCCTGAAAACACACTGACAGAGCTCCTCTGTCTCCTGTCAGACTCTGACAGGAGCTCACAACCAGGAGATGACAGACTGAGACTAAATAAGAGCAGGCTAACAGTAACTTGGCTGACCTGCGTGGGCTAAGAGGCATCTGTGGGAATTGAGTAATCCCTAAATTCTGCATGAGGTATCGATACCACTGAGGAATGGTGATATGCTCATGTTGCGAAGGAGACGGAGAAGCCTCCGGTACTTGTAAAGCACCTGTCTACGGAAGGGATGCTCATGTTGCGAAGGAGACGGCACCTGTCTACGGAAGGGATTCCCCCTCACGAAGGGAAGGTGGATCTTGCTCACTCTAGGAAGAGAGCCCCTCCCCCCCCCGGGGGCCCCCCCGAGGAAACCTGAGGAGACGGCTAAGGGGTAGGAATGTAAAGAAATACCCTAACACAGAAGCATAAATAACAATTGTACAACAAAGCACAGACTGATAAGAGAACATAGTTAGGGTTAGGGTAACTCAGAGACAATGAACACAGAAAATAAATGAAGTGATATAATTGCTGAATATACAATGCTCATGCAGCAAACACACCATGTAGTGAATGAATATTGAACCTCGAACTCCTATATCTCAAGGATGAGGGTAGATAGCTTCGACTGTAACACCCCTGCATAGCCCCGCACGGGAACCCCCCCCCCGCCCCCCCCTATTGCTGGCCTGAGAGAGAGAGAGAGAGAAGAGAAGAAGAAGAAGGAAGAGAGGTAAGAAGAGAGAAGAAGAAAAAGAAGAGAGGTGAGAAGAGAGGAGAGAGAGAGAGAGAGAGAGAGAGAGAGAGAGAGAGAGAGAGAGAGAGAGAGAGAGAGAGAGACTTGTGGTCTTGAAGTTTGCAATAAGGGAGACATAACAGTTCATGCTTAGCATCTAGTTCAGTGATGGAGAATCTGCAGGAGACAAATGGTATTGATGTGGCCTTTCTCGACCAACATTTAGGGAATGGGAACGACCAACTTCTACCAGATTCGGATAGTGATTCATTGGCGGAGGATTCCGGCCAGTTGGCTGAAGGGGATGAGAAAGGTAAATGTCAGAAGATGTCGGTTGAAGATCCGCTATTATGCCCCTCAAATTTGCCTCAGCCAGAGGTCCAGGGTGATGGGTCTCTTCAGCTCATGATGGCCACTGCCAATCATCTTATGTCTGATTACGTTCATGCTAATGAGAGTAAAGCTAACTCTTTTCCGGAAGGGGATCATGTAGATGTAGTCATGGGAATGGAATTGGTTCTACAACAAATTGCTGCCCTCCATGAGAGGACAGCCATCTTTTATTTTACAAGGACTTCCTTGATCCCAAGGATTCGTACCTGGCTACGGTCTACGCTGGTAAATGTTCAACAGTGCCAAGAAGATGCTCCAAGGCATGTGCAGGCCCCTCTTGTTGAAGAGATTTATGATGGTCCCAAGGGGTTTTTTGAGGTGCTTTTTTGCTCCTTGGAAGTGCAGTCATTCATCATGCAGTGCATCCCTTTGTTTTTGGATGGGTAGTTGGTTCACATGGTCCCTTGGAGGCCCATGGCCAAGTTTCAGGAGGTGTTGAGGCAGGCATGTCCTATTTGGGTGGAGGTGGTTGATTTTCCTATGCATCTTTGGAGACTCCTCCCTTTGGTCTTGAGAACCTTAGGCGAAGTGTTGGTAGAGCCTTGATTGGCTCCCCGCAATCGGAACAAGGCATGCATGCTTTGGGACACAGGAAAACCTCGCTCGACCAAAATTCGTTTTCAGGTTCCAGGACTGCAAACCTTGGTTTATGAGTTGAAATGGAGTGCTTTCGTAGGACACTGTTTCCGATGCCGCCGATTGGGTCATTTTATTTCGGAATGTGACAAAAATCCGGAGGTTTTGCAGCAATCTATAGATTCAGATATGGATATGCAAGATCACCATCCTCCCCACATACATCAGCAGCCGTAGGCTGATTCTGAGATGCCTCCCCAACATGGTCGGGATGAAGGTAAGAAGGAGGTTCCTCAAGTGAGCCCTGAGTGTACTTCCCTTTCGGTTGACCGGAATGTGTCTTCTTGGGAAGATTCTTGGGTATCAATGGTTAGACTGTTAGCAGTCATGATTGTCATGCCTTGTCATCTCCTGCCTGTGAGCCTCAGTCTGAGTCAGACGAGGACTTTAGGAGCTCTGACTTGTCTATCACTTGTTTTGACGGAGGAGGTAGCTCATTCTAGAGCACTTAGTTTATTGCATTTCAGTGCATTTTCTCCTCCAGTCGGGATTTTATGTGCATTTCCCGAGGCAGTTTTTGCATTCTTCAGCCTGCCTCACCTGGAGGACATTGTCCACCCTTGCCGGGATTTTTCTGAGCATTCCTGGCATTTTTACCAGCATTAAATGCTGGTCGGATCAGCATTAAATGCTAGTCGGACATATTTATGGCCTCAAATTTCAGGTCGGCCAGTTTTTGGGTTTTTTGGCTATTTATAGCCATTTCACACTTGGCAGTCAGTTGTATTATCATCTTCCCTCCTTCTTTGGCAGGTGCACACTCCGACTCCGTCATCTTCCTCCGTCTTCGGTGTTGCCGTCATCATCAGCCTGATCTGGTGCCCTCACTGATGCTTCGGGCTGCGTGCAGGGGCTGATCAGTCCACAGTTTTGTATTCAGCATTCATTACAGTCAGTGCAGGTTTTCTTCCTTCATTTTCTGCTGTCTCTCTCTCCTCCTCTGTGTTCGTGTTCTTCTTCCGTTGCGCACTCTCACATGGTATCAGAGCCTGACTGAGAGCACAGAGGATCTAACCTTGTGGAGAGATACCTCACCCCTCTTTTGCTACTGTCGTCTCATCTCCAACTGCCCAGGCAGCCCCTCCAGGTGGCCATTCTTCTTGCGTTTGCTGCAGACGACTCCTCCAGAGGCTGCCACGTCATCAAACAACCCCTCCTGCTTGCGTTTTGGTGCTGGCGGTTTTCTGTTCTGGTGATCTTCATCAGATACCCTTGCGTTTTGCAGCTCCAGGTGTTTGTAGGCTATCACAGCCTGTGTTTTGGTGGTTGGTGACCAGACTGCTGGTTCTACTTCGGCTTCGGCACAGTTTTCTTTGGTGTTTGGTGTTTTGCAGATTGGAAGATGTCTTCTCATCAGTTTATGAGCTTTGATGACTCAGATGATGAGCTTTTGTCTCGACACTCATCTGAACGGAGGCGTGATTTCTATTACGAGGACCGTTGTCTGGAGTCTATTCCTCTTTCCTGTCCCCCTTCTATTCATGTATCTCGGCGAGCCCCTTCCAGTGGGCTGAAGATGCAGCCTTTGGTACCCCCTGTACAGGTACTCGCTCTTCCTCAGCTGCCCAAAGAGGACCGGTTGGATGGCTCCAACTTTTCTCTATGGTCCTGCAAGGTGGAGTGTATCTTGGACTCCTTCGATCTTTGGGAGCTTGTTTCTGTTTCTATTCCCCAGCCTAAGGTGGATCCCGTAGATGGGACATCTATGGATTGTGCAGCATTATGGGATTGGCTCAATTCTAGTGCCAGATCTTTCCTCTTTCTGAGTTTGCAGGATTTTGTCCTTGTTCATGTTCATAGGTTGAAGACTGCAGCAGACGTGTGGAGAAAGCTCGCGTCTCTCTATCAACAGAAGACGTTTGCCCACCGGATATCTCTCGAAAAGAAGTTGCGAATGCTCGCTATTGATGATAGTCCTTCCATGAATGACCACATCAACAGATTACAGGATATGAGGGATGAGCTTGCATCCCTCGGTTGGACGATATCTTCTGAAGACATGGCTATGATTCTTTTGACTCAGCTGCCATCGCCTCGGTTTTATGTCTTCTACACCAGCCTTCTTACATCGAGGACCCGTGAGAAGCTTCTATGGGAGGAGCTATCCCTGCTTGTCTTGGAGCATGACGAGCGACTCAGAGAGGTCACTGCTAGTGGATCCGACTCCACTAGAGCCTTTGTTGCAGGTTCGGGAGGACAGAAGAAGAAGAAGAAGAAGTCAAAGGCTAAGAAGAAGGACAGTTCTTTAGGCTCTGACTCAGATTCAGAGAGACCGAAGTGTCCACACTGTGGGAAAGGGACACATCCCGAGGAGAAATGCTGGAAGAAGTACCCTCACCTTCGTCCGGGAGCGAAGGGTGGATCTACATCGGAGCCTTCTTCTACCTCTACACCAGCTGTTACCCATGAGTCAGTGTTCCTTCATATCCATGCTTTGGAGGAGGATCCTTCTTCCGTGGCTGCAGTGTCTTCTGTGCAACCTTGGTTAGTGGACAGTGGTGCTTCGAGTCATATGACTCCCCGAGGTGATTTGTTACAAGATCTCCGTCCATCAGAGGGTTCAGTCATTGTTGGTGAGTCGTGACATTTTATCGGTGCCTACTAGTGGTGTTGGCACATTGCCTTTGTTTACCGACCGATCTTTTCATAGGCCCTACATGTTTCGGATTTGGGCCTTCCCCTCCTCTCAGTTTATGGCCTTACGAGGCTTGGCACACGAGTGATCTTCACCGAGCATGCCATTGTTATTGAGGATTCTTATACTTATCTACAGGTTGGCAGGAGAGCGGGCTTTACAGGCTCCATTCCCCTTCTTTGATGCAGAGTCCTCTGAGGCAGTCTATTGCTACACCTGTTCCCGCTTGTGCACCTTCTATTCCACAGGTTCCTTCCCATCCCCCACCCTCTCCTCCGGTGGTTCCCTCGTACCTCCCATCCCTTTCAGAGGGAGATGATCTCGGTGATGCGGCTGTGGATTTCCTGGCCCCTACTGTTTTAGAGGGGGCTTCCCAGGATCGCGAGGAGTTTCTTCATCGTCAATCTTCATCGACGGACTTCATCGACCTTGGCATTCCTCTTGCCACCCCAGGATCCGTTTCTCCCTTGGCCTTCCGCCACATCCAGGATCTGAGAGGAGGTGTTAGCAGTCATGATTGTCATGCCTTGTCATCTCCTGCCTGTGAGCCTCAGTTTGAGTCAGACGAGGACTTTAGGAGCTCTGACTTGTCTATCACTTGTTTTGACGGAGGAGGTAGCTCATTCTAGAGCACTCAGTTTATTGCATTTCAGTGCATTTTCTCCTCCAGTCGGGATTTTATGTGCATTTCCCGAGGCAGTTTCTACATTCTTCAGTGTGCCTCACCTGCCGGACATTGTCCACCCTTTCCGGGATTTTTCTGAGCATTCCTGGCATTTTTACCAGCATTAAATGCTGGTCGGATCAGCATCAAATGCTGGTCGGACATATTTATGGCCTCAAATTTCAGGTCGGCCAGTTTTTGGGTTTTTTGGCTATTTATAGCCGTTTCACACTTGGTAGTCAGTTGTATTATCATCTTCCCTCCTTCTTTGGCAGGTGCACACTCCGACTCCGTCATCTTCCTCCGTCTTCGGTGTTGCCGTCATCATCAGCCTGATCTGGTGCCCTCACTGACGCTTCGGGCTGCGTGCAGGGGGGGGGGGGGGGGGGGGGCTGATCAGTCCACAGTTTTGTATTCAGCATTCATTACAGCCAGTGCAGATTTTCTTCCTTCATTTTCTGCTGTCTCTCTCTCCTCCTCTGTGTTCGTGTTCTTCTTCCGTTGCGCACTCTCACAAGACGTAATGCAAGGCAAGCTTCTTGTTCGGCTTTTACCCACCCATCGCCACACCCCATCACTTAGACCTTTCAACGTAGAGGTAGGGGGTTTTACATGAACCCTCAATCTTCACATGCTCCGACCGAGGATGATAAAATGAATTCCAACTCTGCTTTGTGCTTTGATATGCAGGGGAGGCTTGTGCCTCCCAGGGATGTTTTTCGTTCATAGCAACAACAATTTTCTTCTCGTGCTTCGATTGCTGGTTTGCAAAGGGCAGACCTTGTAGATGTAATCCGAAGCGAGATGGAAAAATTCGAGGCAGCTAAAGCTATAGATGTAAAAGAGAAAGGAAAAGCAGTGGTTCTATAGTTTTCTCATTTTCGATTTATTATGAGAATTGCTTTGTGGAATGTGAAAGGTATCTCTTCGGGTAGCAAGTAGTATCGGTTGTGGAAAGTTGTGTTTGTTGGAAAGTGGGATGTATTTTGTGCGGTGGAGCATAAACAACATGCTTTGGCTAGATCCTCCTATATTTATAAGGATTATGTTGTTTTTTTCAGTGGTTGAGCTCCATCTAAATCTAGAGTTATGTTGGCTATCAAATCCTGCTTGCAGCCATCGCTGGTTTCTCAAGACCCTTGAGGTCGATTTGTGATTCTGGAGATACTTTATGAGGGAGAGGTTTTGTGGTTGGTGGGCGTGTATGCTTCTTCCACGGTAAAGGAACGTCGTCAACTTTGGGATGACTTGCACTGCCTTTCCATGGCTCACCAAGGTTTTGTGATGGGCAACTTTAATGCATGTCTATCTGGGGATCAGGCTATTATGGATGGTCTTGAGCGACAGACTTGGGATGCCCTTGCAGCTGGATCTTTGAAGCAGGACATGTGGTCTTGGATGTATCCATCACAATCTGGTTATACCTATCGATCTTTGCAACATCCAAACACCTGGGCTAGACTGGATCAGATATATATTTGTCAGAGTGATTCCTTTCTTCCTGCAGTTATTGACATGTGGGTGGAACGACAGCATGTCTTATCAGATCACTACCCTTTGGTCCTGGAAATGACCCATAGACATGTTCATGTATTTAAGGCTCCTTTTACTCGGTTGCCACTTTGTTTTAATCAATCTTTTCTGCAGCAGAATCAATTTTGGGAATATGTTCAGCAACTGATCGCTTCCTTTAGCTTGAAGGTCCTATTTGGAGGGATGGACGCATGGGCTGTTTTTAGGGATAATGCTCGACCATTATCCCGTCAGTATGGTATTCAGCAGGCTTCCTCTTTACGAGCTGAATTGCAAAATGCCCAATCTTTATTGGCCCACTTCTTGTCTTTAAGTCAATCAGGGGATTCTAATGATGACTTGATCACATGCATTGAATGGTTGAAAGGCAGGGTTCATTCTCTTCAAGAATAGGAATATGTAAAATACAAACTGTTGGCCAGAGCTGAAGCTTTGTACGATAATAACTGTCAATCCCATCAATTCTTTGCTCGCCTGCACCAAAAATATGCTCGGGAAAATATTTTGCGCATAATGGATGAACAGGGTGTTATGGTGATGGATCTGGCCTCCATCATTCGTATGTGTGTCGACTTTTATAAGTCCTTGCTAGGTCCGCAAGAGAATTCTTCTGATGCTGTCCTCTCTGCTCACCGATATATTTGTGAGTTGGTAAGCAACCAGGCCAAACTAGAATGGGTGGACTTAATGGAGGCAGATATTTCAGAAGATGAAGTGGATGAAGTGTTATTCCATCTACCTTGAAGGAAAAGCCCTGACTGGGATGGGCTTCCTAATGAGCTGTTTTCAGCTAATGTGCAGCAGCTTAAAGAGCCATTGACTCACTTGTGTCAGCAAGTGTGGAACTCTGGTATCATGCCATTTGATTGGAAGATTGTTGTCATTCGGTTATTGCCCAAGGTTCCCTCCCCAATCTCTTTGAAACAGTGGAGACCTATTTCTGTTATGGGTTCGTTATATAAAATCTTCTCCAAAATAATTGCCAACAAATTACAGAAAGTTTTTCCGCACCTAGTTCATCCACGTCAATATGGTTTCCGCACTGGAAATCTCAAGGCTGGCCTTTACATGTCAGACTGAAAGTTGCTCAAAGTATTATGATTAGTATGATATTGTTCTTTTTGCCACTGCTTCCCTGGACTAAGAAGTCCCTTTTGGAACTTGTTCAGCTTGTCAGGTTTATGTTGTGGAAAAAGAAGGGGAATCAGTTGGGTTGGGTTTGGATTTCGTGGTAGCATGTGACTATGCCTAAAAAAATGGGGGGAGCAGCCTTGTTGGATGTTCATTTGCATATGAAATCTTTGAGGTTGGCCCTTTTGCAGGCATTATGTGTACAGAGTCATCCTTGGTTGGACATTGCAAAATTTTTCATTGAAAAGATTGGCATCTCTCATGGTAATACTGTTATTCGTGCCTCCTGGTGGCATGTGCTCAACTCCTCGAGGCCAGTTAAGACCACCCAGTCTTTTCTTCTTTCTCATTTGATTGCATCCTAGCAGGAGCTCTTACGTTTTTCAGTTTGGCGCCCTCCTGAGATTCGCAAGGAGGCGAATTCACTGCAAGGAGAGGTCTTAGCCTCCTCCAGGTTGTTGGATTGGTTGAACAAAGATTTGCATAGACTCAAGTTTAATTGGATGGCTCGTTTGGGGTTGCAGATAGTTTTTGATGGTGTTATTCCTGGGCAGTCCCGTCTTTACTCTTTTCGGCGTATTCGTCAACACTTTCGGGTACCCCGTGGATATTGTGATACCTGGTCATCATACATGTCAATCTTCAAAGGTTTTCTCCTTTACCAGTACTACAGCCATTGTATCCATGGCGTGACTAGAAGTTTGTGATTCCGGATGATTTCGAGAAGAGGTTTGCTAACCAGATGTACCATCAGATGGTGGAGGCCAAGAGATGGGTCACTATAAAGGTGAATAAATTATGACATATTTAGGACGGCAAAAAGAAGTGGCAGGAAAGATTCCTTCAGCTCTGGAAGTCTAAGGTTCCCTATTAGGGAAAAGTTTTCTTGTGGAGACTGTTGATTGGTGGTCTTCCAACTGGAGAGGTGCTGCGTGCTCTAAAGATCTCTGCTGGTCGTCGTGTATTTTGCACTACATGTGATGAAACATTGCTTCATCTTTTTGTCTCTTGTTCAGTTGAGTGACAGATTTGGTGTTTTTTTCTCGTGTGGGGCTCTCGGCGACATAGCTCCGGATAACAGCCCGGTCATGGATTATGGGAAGCTGCCATCCGTGCCTTCTTTGCATTTTGATTATTCTTGCCTGTTCTAGTTCCTTAGATGGACTGCCTTGTGGCATATTTGGCGTACTCGGAAATGTCTTTATTTTTGATTCAGTCTCGGGCATTCATGGTCATGTGGCTCGTATTCGAGGTTTAGTGCTATGGCAGATTTCTTCTATGATATCAGCTGACCCGGTTCTTCCTGACATTGCTTCCCACTGACTAGCCATTGTTCGCTCTACACCAGCAATGTGATTTTCTCTTTGTGATATGGTCCTAATAGTCTTTCATCACTTTCTTTGAGGACCTTGATGGTTTGATGCCACAAAATGTACAGGAGAGAGAGAGAGAGAGAGAGAGAGAGAGAGAGAGAGAGAGAGAGAGAGAGAGAGAGTTTCTGTGATGACCTGATGGTCTGATGTAACAGAAAGTAAGAGATATAGAGAGAATGTTGACGTGATGGTTTGATGTAAATATTTACTACTTAATTCAATTATATTCACAAAAGAGAGTGAGAGAGAGAGAGAGAGAGAGAAAGAGAGAGAGGGGAGGAGGAGGAGGAGGAGAGGAGGAGGAAGAAGGAAGAGAGGTAAGAAGAGAGGAGAAGAAGAGGAAGAAAGAGAGAGAAGAAAAAGGGGAGAGAGAGAGAGAGATCTTTGGAGCTATTAAAGTCGTAGCTTAAAGAGTTTGATGATCAAAGCATTTAAAGTCTAAAGCACGGGGAGAAGGACGAGCATGGAACCCAAGAGAAGCACTTTGGACCCAAAGCATCCAATTGCAAGTGTAACGCCTGTTCCACCCACATCGCAAGCTTTCCAAGTGCTATCTAATTCATTAAATAGGTTATTACATTAATAAGCTGGTTGGATCGTGATTACCACTAGAATTAGGTTGGTTTGGGCTTCAAAGTTGACAATATTATTCTTGGAACCAATTGATAAACCCATAACCTATGTATTAATCCCTAAGGTAATTACACTCCCTGGTGTGAAGAAAACTGCTATGGTTTGCACTAAGGACACACAGAGTGTACGACCACAACAGAAACACAAAGAGACAGACACAGACACAGAGGGCAAAACCCAAACCCTAAATGCAAAACTCAAAACTCAAACCCTAAACGCAATCTCAAAACTCAAACACAGAAACTTGAACACAAACAGAAGAAGGGAGAGAGAGAACACAATGAATGCTGTAAATGAATGTAAGAGTGTATAGTGTGCTCAAGGGCAGAGCAATGTCGGAGTGTGACGTCCACCAGAGACGGATCCCAAGTTTGTGATCACCAGTCAGAGTGTAGGAGTGCTGAATAGTGAATGGCAGCAGGCTGGTCACTAAAACGCAGCAGTCTGGAGGCTGGAAATTGGTAAACGCAGCAGTGTACTGCCGATCAGAGGCTGGAAATTGCGCACAGGTGCTGTAAACAGCAGGCTGAAATAGTGTCTAATGTGGGTGGTGATGACTAGATGATTAGATCGCAGCAGATGATGATGTCGCGAGTAGCTGACGTCAGCATGGATGAAGGTGCCTGTAGCAGGAGCAAACACGGATGGAGTGGCAGCAGTCTCAAGGGCTGGACAGCCACGTGGGAGGAGGCTGATTGCTGAAATTTGCACGTGGAGTGAGAAACCTGCATAGACGGAATTGAGGTTGAATGGGGGCAGCCTATCTATTTATAGATGTGGAAGGGCACCCCAAAAATTAGGGTTTCCATTGAACTCTCTTGAACCGCTCCCCGTTTTAGGGTTTCCATTGAACTCTCTCAAACTACTCCCCGTTTTAGGGTTTTTACTCTAAAAGAGCATTTTTTAGTGTTTTGGGGCTATTTAAGAGATTAATTAGCAAGTAATGTATATTTTAGCTCAATACCTCCTCAGGCCCAAAATTGAGCCGAAGGTTAGGCCAACCACTGTGATGTTTATTTATCCCAAGGCGTCCCACCCCAAAGCAGCTAGGGCATCGGACAAAGGGTGCACGTCGGCTGCCCAGTGGCCTACCAAGACTATAGAGGCGATGGTTATCTTACCAAGGGAATCCAAGTAGTCACCCCAGAGAGGACATGGCATCGGACAAAGGGTGGACGTCGGTTGCCCAGTGGTCTACCAAGCCCTACAAAGGCGGATGGAACTACATGGATTAAAAAAATAAATAAAAAATAAGTGAGGTAAATTTTATGGAATGCGGCTGATTGAGTAATAGTGACCCAAAAGACGGGAGTAGGGAGGGTACACCCAACACATCACAAAAAAGTACAAGCTAACCCATCCACTCAAGATGTGGATGACGAGGAAAAATAGGTGATGAGGTATCCATGTGATGGAGGATGGTGGTGTGGTAACAACAGTCGCCAATGGAAACAACTTAGGATCCGCTCAAGTGATGCTTTGCAGAATGAGATGCAAAGTATGCTACATGCTAAAGAATGCTCATGTAGCAAGTGCCACTTGGATAGTGTCCCTCATGGGAAAATTGTTCACTTGCTTGAGCGCCCTAGTACAAAGATGATGAAATTATGCAATGCAAAGGGTAAGGTACAATAGGGGGAAAAAGCCGATGTCGAAGACAAAGTGCTGAAGCCTGTAGAATACCAAGAAGGGTAGGAACCCCCTCTCAACCTGGATGCAGAGGCTGAAGAAGGAAGAGGAGCCTGATGGTGGTCTTTGGATGGTGCCGAGAACCATAAGGAATGAAAGAATAGGAAGTGGATGAAGTGGATGAAGCACCCCGCTAGAAGAGCAAGGTAGAAGGTAATGCCATGATAGCATTGAGAGAGATGTTGCACAATCCGCCTCGGGAGGGAAAACCGGTATGCTGGAAGAAGAGCAAGCACTCCTAGAATGATGAAACCATGAAAGGAACGGTGCGCATCCCTAAGTCTCTAGCCCAGGTAGGACCAAAGCAATCTGCAAGTTAGCCCTACACTGAAAGACAAAACCTTGCAAAAGAGATGAGAATCTGCAAACACAGAGGTTAGTGGTGAGATGCTCCAAAGCAAAACATAACAGAAATAAAATCTAACTCAAAATAAATGCAATGAATGTGTATGTGTGTGAGTAGATGCAGCGGACGTAAAAAGAATGGAAAAACTAAGGACAATGGATCATATGGGCCCAACTCTAAGAGTGCGAAAAATGAATGCTAGGTTGACCTAGGATATCCAAAAGGACCTAGAGACATGCTAGTCTAAGAAGGTGGCCACTATCGTATACATCCAGTAGCAGGGCTCTGCCAAGGGAATGCCGGACGAGGTGGGGAGGAAGGTGAGATAGATGCATGAAGTGCAACGGGATTGGAACTTGTAGACTAATCAGCCAGTCCCTCTCAGGGGTAGTGAAAGAGATGGGTTGTTGAGGCTGTACTCGAGCCACATGTTGAGCAGTAACAACGGGTGCTGAAGGAGCGGATGAAGCAAGAGCGAAAGGCATAGCCCCACTGGACTGTGCAGTTGCAATGGCTTGTTGAGGCTTTTTAGGTGGAAGACCTTGGGCCTTGGAGCGACACTCCTCGTCCACATGGCCCGCTCTCTAGCAGTGTTTGCAAAGCTGGTTTTTCTTAGGGAGTTCCTGCTAGATAGGTCTAGATTCCTTGGTTCCATTTGAGGAAGAGGAGTCACCCTTTGATTGGCTTGCCTTCGCATCTTGTGAGTTCTTGCCACTGGTGGTTTTTCCTCCCGAAGAAGAGGCAACCAACCCTCTCTGCTCTGAATAAGGCTGTGATGAGAATTTCTTGTGGACTTGATCATGCAGTCTCGCGTAACGCAAGAACTGGCACTCAAACTCATAGAAGGTTGGCAATTGAGGTTGGGAGATGATGTGTTGAATGAAATTAAAGTATTGTTTGGGCAACTTATTCAAGAAGAATTTAACTTGATCGTCATCTGACTTTGGAGAGCTAGTAGTGGCGAACTCGGGTCGCCTACATTCAGCCATCTTGACTTTCAGATCATCCCCTTTCTTAATAGAGAACTCTTTAAGCTCAAAGTCGAGATTGATGCACTCAGTATGATCACAAGCCACATAGTGTTCGAGAAGGTGACTCCAACGCTCTGACACGAGCGAGAAGTGCTGCAACTGAGAGTGAAACTCAAGAAGCAATCCCTGCATCAGCTCAACATTGGTTGTGGCATTGTGGGTTCTCCATTGACGGATCTAATCAGGGTGAGCTAGTCGAGGGTCTGGCATAGGCTCTAGACCAATGACGAGGTCCCAAAGACCCTAAGACTCAAGCACTTGTTGCATGAAATTAGACCAAGTGGTGAAATTTGACTTGTTAAAACGTGTCTTATCCGTGAAGGCATTCTTGGCCGTTGCAATAGTAGTGGTAGTTCTCGGAGATGGATAGTGTGAAAAAGTGTAGTGTGGGTAGGATGAGGGACTGGAGTACACTTGGGAATGGACCCTAGAGTGCCCACCAGACATGCGGGTAGTGTGCAAGGTGGATCCATAGGTAGGGATGGGCTGACTAGGCATGGGCATGGTAGCCACATGAGAAACCCAAGGAGGTGGAACGGAAACACGGGAAGTAGAAGATGGGAATCCCTGGGTAGGTGTAACCTAAGGAGAGTGTGAAGACGCACCATAAGCTGAGGATGGAAACCCCTACGTATGAGTGGTCATGGGAGATGTGAAGCTGGGGATAGTGAGGGGGATGCCCATCACAGTCGACCCAGGAGTTATGGGTGTGCTCCTTTGCTGAAAGATGAGAGGCACTGTGTTAAAGGGTGGCATTCCCCCTAACAAAGTACCATGGTGCAAAGAGGTAGAGAATGGGGTGGAGAAGGAAAATGTGCTAGGAGTGGAGATGGAAGACCCAACCCCTAGGGTGTGTGACGCACATGTGGAGTGTAATCCAAGGTTTTGGAAAGATGATGAGAGGTGATCAAGGTGTGTTATAGAAGAGGCTGGGATGGGAGGGAAATGAGAAGTGTGTGTGATATTCTCAAATGAAACAGAAGCTGTAGAGGTACTTGAATTCCGTCTGCTTCGTGAGCCCCCCTCTATTGAAGTTCACATACGTAAGGCCATCCGGATCTTGTACCTCAAAAGAAGAAACAGGCGAGGGTTTTGGTTCATGCAACACAAAAGAATTATACAAACTTGACATTGGACTTGGTTGAGATGATGAAGATGGATCGCCAGACGTTTCGAATGCCGTATGTCCTCCATGATCAGAGAGGTGGCTAGCTTCACCAACTGGTCCAAATGTGGTAGCAAAACTGGTAGGAGTGTAAACATCACTGTACTTGTTGCGGTAGTACTCCTCAAAGTCCTCCTCTGTCATGTTAGTGAAATCTGGAATAGGAGTAGAAGAAGGTGAAGGTAAAAGTGGAGTGTTGTCCTCCTCACTGAGCTCATAATGCTATCTCAGGGCCTCCAATGATGGAGAAACCTGATAATACATCATAGGAACTGGAGAAGAAGGTGTTTGGGACATTGTGATTCGGTTATGAGTCACATTGTGTGCCTCGCACAAAGACTAGCTCTCTACAATAGCCGCAGGATACTCTTTTCAAGAGCACTGCCTTTGATACCATGTGAAGAAAACTGCTAGGGTCTGCACTGAGGACACACAGAGTGTACGACCACGACAGAAACACAAAGAGACAGACACAAACACAGACACAGAGGGCAAAACTCAAACCCTAAACGCAAAACTCAAAACTCAAATACAGAAACTTGAACACAAATAGAAATTGGAACACAAACAGAAGAAGGGAGAGAGAGAACACAACTCTGAAGTGAATGAATGCTGTAAATGAATGTAAGAGTGTACAGTGTGCTCAAGGGCAGAGCAATGTCGAAGTGTGACGCCCACTGGAGACAAATCCCAAGTCTGTGACCACCAGTCGGAGTGCTGAATAGTGAATGGTAGTAGGCTGGTCACCAAAACACAGCAGTATGGAGGCTGGACACTGGTAAATGCAGCAGTGTACTGCCAATCGGAGGCTGGAAATTGCGCACAGGTGCTGTAAACAGTGTCTAATGTGGCTGGCGATGATTGGATGATCAGATTACAGCAGATGATGATGTCGCCAGCAGCTGACGTCAGCATGGATGAAGGCGCCAGTAGTAGGGGCAAACACGGATGGAGTGGCAGCAATCTCGAGGGCTGGACAGCCACATGAGAGGAAGTTGATGGCTGAAATCTGCACGTGGAGTGAGAAACCTGCACAGACAGAATTGAGGCGGAATGGGGGCAGCTTGTCTATTTATAGATGTGGAAGGGTGCCCCAAAATTAGGGTTTCCATTGATCTCTCTCGAACTGCTTCCCGTTTTAGGGTTTCCACTGAACTCTCTCGAACTGCTTCCCGTTTTAAGGTTTTTACTCCAAAAGAGCATTTTTTAGTGTGTTTTGGGGCTGTTTAAGAGGCTAATCAGCAAGTAATGCATATTTTAGGTCAACATCTAGGAGAAGAAGGCTATGGACTATCTCATTCCTTGTAAAGCATTCAAATGAAATTGCTTTGGTTTATGTCAAAAATTTTGAGATATACTTTGTTGCTAGTAGATTGTTTGTCTTCTCTTGATTGAAATGGGAGAACTCCTTGAGGGGAAGAGTTTACTTGTCCCGAGGCTTATCAGACTTACAAAGGTTCACTTAGGGATAAAACTAAGAAGCCTTGAGATCCATTCGATACCCACTACGTTTATCAATCCAAATTTGGGGATTGGGCTAGATACAAACAACTCCTCGGGGTCTCAAAGGCAAGTAGAGAGCTCAAGGGGTTAGGAAAGCCCAAGTCAAGGGAAAGACTGATGCTTTTGTACTTGTTGGGAAGAAGGATGGGTTATCGATCAATGTAAGTGATTAATAGAACTTATGTCTTGTACAGTGTTTGAAACCTTAACATATGCCTTAGCCGAGAGAAGGGTGCGTTAAGTAAATTTTACATAGAACCGCTCCTGATCCCAAGGGGGAGAGAAAATATGCGATGGAAAGGTTATCGCGACTGTCCTTGCAATGTTTGGAAAAGGATACCATTGTTTTTGTTGATTCATCAAACAACGTCCTAAATGCTTTTGCATTAAACTGATTGTTAGGACGTGATTTGGATGATTATTTCAAGTGCTTGTGTTTGATGGTAAATGCATGGCAGGGGTTTGTGATGACAAGTTGCCATGGGGATAAAGGAATGTTTTCTTGGAAGATGATATTAGGTTGATTGCCTTGATTGTGCTTGCTTCTTAATTGAGTTAATTAAGGAAGGATATTTTGTGCGAGTGGATCATCTCCAAGGTCATACTGCGCTTCAACCTGAGAGGGCATTGCTTGATTCACGAGCCGAAGGTCGAGTGGTGAAAAGGCCAACCACGGAAGTTGTCTCACTCCTAGGTCGCTCAGGGTCAGGTGGAGCTCTGGACATCCCTTGCCTAGTCCGAAACGGATTTGAAGATTGCCGTGAGCCCAATGCGTGAAGGCATTGGAAGATCCTATTCTAGATAATGGATGGAAATCATGGTGCCATATGATTTGGACCGAGTACTTCTGTTGGACAGAAGGGATACATAATTTTTCCTGCATGGCAGGAGACAAAGATTAACTTAAAGATAAGTTAAGGAATTTGTTTTGTCAAAAGGATTGCTTGTGCGAACGAACCCTGTTCCTAAAAGGCTTAATTAATGAAGCTGATTTAAATGTCACACATAAATGTGATAGGACCTAATTAGATAATTAAAGAACGCCTATTGAGGGACATGGGTGGGTGGAACCCTCGACGGGTCTGTCCTATGGCAAGGTGATCCCAGAGAACTGGGAGGCTTTTCACAAGGTTTTATCGTCGTTCGACCTTTAGGTATGGTTAATTTGGAACCCGATTCATGCCGTTTTAGGGGATCGAAATGGGACTATACCCTACGGGTAGAGAGGTTGAGCGACGCATCCCTCTCGTTTCCCATTCTCTGTGAACCAAGTGCGGCATGGATCTGCTTCGGCTTGGGTATCTTTGCGTAAAGTAGGATATCCAAAACTTGACGATAGAATGCAAACTGGAGAAATCCTAGGCGATAAAACCTGGAATATTCCATGGAAGTACCGGGCAGCGACGCTTAGATTCGTTTCTTGATGGATCTCTAAAACGTGCTTGGATAGTTGATAGGTGGGCATGTTACATCGGATAAGATGTCCTCCGCGAACGGGATGTGGGCAGTAAGATGAAACACTTGAAATATGCAAAAACGAGATTGAAAGCTGAATGGAGGGCATCATAGTTATTTATAGAAAGTTTGGGGCCTTCCAAGTGGGTTTGTGCTTATGGGACACAGAAACTCTCTAGGATCGCGTTTCTTTTAAATAAACAAGGTTTCTTCATTAGTTAAGCAAATTTTGGAGATGTTTAAGTAAAGCTAATGCATTTTTAGTTCAACACCCCCTCATAGGTCTAACAACGATGCCACGAGAAAGATCTTTTACCCCAAGGCATCCCATCTCAAAGTAGCTAGAGCATTGGACAAAAGGTGCAAGCGGTTGTCCAGTGGCCTACTAAGATTACAGAGGCGATGGTTATCTTACCAAGGGAGCCCAAGTGATCACCCCAGAGAGTATGCCTAGTACATATATTAACCTTCAAACAACCAAGATGGAAAATCCGGAAAATCTAAAGCAAAAGGCAAGGCTAAGGCAAAAGTGAAATGGAGGACCTTTTCGCGCCAAAGAAGAATCAGAAAACACAAGAAGTGTAAAATAGTCCCAAATCAAGGAGAGAGATACACAAGAAAAAGCACAAGTCAATACTTTGTAAAAAAGCGCAAGGCGCACCAGGATTTATTTTAAGAGCATCAGGCTCTTACCCATGCAAATTGTAAAGGTAGGTGGACGGTGGAAAGGAAGCTAGGAAGATAAGAGAATAATGGGAAAAAGAGCCTAGGCCACGGTTGGCCATGTAAAAAAGGGGATAAGGCTATGACCGCTCAAAAGGGATTTAGGGTTTTGTATATAAAGTTGAAAAGTGAATAAGAAGCTCATTCTTATGTGTGGCCAAAAGTAGCTCTCTTCTTCTTCTTTCCCTTTTTCTTCTTATTCTTGCTTGCTTGAGCTTGTGCTTGAGAGAGGGTGTGTGACAGTGTGAGGGAGTGAGTGTGTGAGGTTGAGGGACCGTTGTGGAGAAGCTCTCCATCTTCTTCTCTCTTCTTTTTCTCTCTTCTTCTTCTTCTTCTTCTTCTTCTTTTCTCTTCTCTTCTCTTCTCTTGTCTTGCTCATGGCAATGGAGCTTGGAGTGTGGAGCTCGCTTGAAGCTTGCACTTGGATCGTGGAGCTATCGGAGTGCTCGTGAGAGGAAGCAACTCGATCGGGCATGGAGGTAAGCTTACTACACTTGTAGAGATGGATAGTACATCGGGTGTGTAAGAGGTAGCCATAAGTGCTTGGCTTGGAACGCTTGAATAATAAGCGGTTCGTGGATCTTGGTGGTTAAGCTTGTGCTCGGCTCAATATTTTGGTTCTGTTGCTAGAACCAACTGATTCAAGCCTTGAGTGCTTGCGCACTTTGAATCGAGCATTGAAATAGGGTTATTTTCGAACCGGTGCTTGAGATAGATAGGTAGGAAGCGAGGGAGTTTGACGAGGTATTCGATCATCTTAGTAAGTAGATTTTTGGTTTTTTGGATTTGGAAAAGCATGTTGGAGTAGTGTAGGTTTTTTTTTGTGATTTGGATGCATTAGGGTAGGAAAAAACACACAAAAATAAATGAAAATAAGCAATAGGGTTTCTGCTGTCGTAACAGAGCATGAGGGTTTGATTTGTTTGCCGATTTGCATTTTGGAGTTTATGTGCTATTCCAGGTATATACAACTCTTCTCCTTTATCCATAGCTTTGATCTGGAGGTGTGTGCGATACGTCGTGACCTGAATCGTGTGATTCGAGTGATTTATCATTACGTCGGTCAAAATCGCGCTGCGTTTGGCCCATTCGAGTGACGGTGATTTTGGGCGGAGTCCTAGAATCGGCCCTTGGCCCTCTTGTATTCTGCCATTCGGTCCACTACCACTCGGACGCCCATCGCTCGGCCTATCTAAATCGACCACTCGGACCAACTTGATATTTGACCCTCGGTCCTGCCGACTTGGCCCAACTCCCTACTCGGACAAGTTGACATTCAGCCCGATCGAATTCACCATTCGAACCAACTTGGCATTCAGCCCACATGACTCGGTCCTTGGCTCGGTTGATTCTGCCCACTATCGTTCGACCATTTGGCTCTCGGACAACCACATTCGGATTGGCCGAATCGGACATTCGAACCAGTCGCATTTGGCCATTTCCTCATTCGGCCCTAGGCCATTCGGACAAGCCAAATCAAACATTCGGTACCTGCAATTTGGGATTGTTGGGCCGAATTTGGATTTCTTTAAAATTTTAACTTGTAGACCTTGAAACCGACCCAGAGACCATATAGAGCAAAAGCACATCATAGATCCATCACTAGATTGAAATCTAGAGCAAGTAGTTCAAAACTTGGCTATGGATGCGGTCCCTCAAATCGCGCATGGTGTTTAGCGTAACGGCTCTGTGGGCCGAGGGGGACTGTCCCCCCTGGACCCCTATAGAGGCTCTTCCCTCTCTGCACCTCCTCCAAGAAGGATGGAGAGAAAACGCCCGCCATGATAGGTCCTCCAAATTAGATCCTTGTGTAGTAATGGCTCTGCACAAGCATAGATTCTCACTTGCAAAACAACAACCAAAAGCCCATAACCAAACAAAGATAAAAAGAGACCCTAGAACCTCAATGGGCCAATCTAGCCAACAAGGGCAAAAAGGCCATACCACAAAAACATGTATAGGTTGCGTTCGGATTGCATCTAGTCAAAACAGAATGCAACAACATCAAGCTACTACGAGGATGACTAGACATGGCAATCCTAATAATAGATGCACCTCGAATGGCATTGCACAGACGACCCAAGACATCAGTGGAGAATCCACATCTAGTTGTGCAGTTGGGGACTCAAAGGCATGTATTAGAAGGCTTGAATTTATAAGCCAAGACCCGGAAGATGAAGACATAGTACCTCCTGCTTATCTTAGGGTCAAACTCATCGCAAAAAGAGAGCATAGTGTCGATGCTCTCATCGATGAAGAAGCAGATTTTAATATCTTGACCTATGAAGCATGGACTCTACTAGGCTAACCAAAGCTCGCACCAACTGATGCAACTCTTAATCCTTATGGGGGACATCCACAAGCACTTATAGGGAAGTGCAAAATCCTTGTAACTATTGAAACTGAAAGCTTGCCTATCCTGTTCCATGTTCCCTCAAATAGTGCTAATTGTGGAAAGAAAACCCTCCTAGGAAGACCTTTCAAAAGGGCGACAAAGTGTGAGGCTATTTATGTAGCACAAAGGATACACTTGACACTATTGGGTGTGAGGATAATCACAACCTTTAGTAAGGGTGACCTCGTCAAGCCTTCAGGGAAGGACAAGGAACATTCTGACATACCAAGCAAGTCTAGTAACAAGAACAAGGACTTGTTGAAAGAGTTGATGCAAGCGTATGTTGAACAGAGAGAACTAGTGAGTGAGACCATGCTTGAAACAAGAAGGTCAAGAGACAATGCCAAGGATAGGCTTTGGACTTACAAATACCGTAGAAGACCACAAAAGAAGCCCAAGCCTTATAGACGAAGGTATCAATGGAGAGCCAGCACAACGCTGCGATGGATATCCAAAGCGTTGCTACGTACTCAAGGGTATTATGTAGGTAACGGATGGATTTGGGTACCAAAACCCCCTGCTAGACCACCTCTATCAGTTGAAGGCCAGGATGTATCAAGAGTGAAGAAGCACAAGAGGAAATCTAAATGAAAAAACAAGTCTCGAGTCAAAAACATTGGAGTGATTGAGCCCCTCATGATTGAAATCAAGAAACCAAACATGACTATTTGAAGGGTAGATCCTCAGCCTAGCGTGCTTAACAAACAGATATCAGATGTAATCGTTGAGGGTACACAAAAGCCACTAGTGCCCAAGGAGCCTTTGATTTTCCAAGAGGATAATGAGTACCACGGGCACAATGTTGCTCATGATAAGGCTGATTGCTCAATAAAGCAAATGGCAGAATCGTCAAACAACAACGAGCAAATCTTCCAGCGAGTGTCAAGTCCACTTAGGAGTCCCAAGTCTCCTACACCTTCTTTTCCTAAACGGACACAGGAGGCACGACGACAATCATCAAGTGCAGCTGCTCAATTCCTATCTCAATTTCCATCTGAGCTTTCCAAAGGTCCAAGATGCACAACATGACACCTCCCTTAGTTCTCAACTTGAAGATATGCTTGTGCAATCCACCTTGACTAGCTCAATTGATGCTTGATCTACACAAGTGAATGCGCAAAGGGCAATAAAAGACACGACCACTTTTGATTTGCCCAAGGACTTGACACCGTGGTCTACCAATAGTATCCAGTTCACTGAACTAGCCGCTTCTTCTTCCAATCAGGAATCACAACAGTCACAGTCTTTGGACGTGACGAGGCCCCTTGCGGAATGTGTCCTTAGCAATTCGCATGCAGAAGGGATGTCACAACCAACATCCTTGACACCTCCGGCACTTCCGAAACACCTAAAGTCTAGACTTGAGGAGAAATCCCTTGAAGATTTGGCCTGATGAAGTGCCTGATGAAGCTTGATCACAAGCTGACAGCCATCACACGTGCGTACGTCCATGTGGATGGGGGAAGGCCAATATTAGAGCACATGAAGCTCATAGCCGAACCCTTGACTTGGGATGAGCAACATGTTTGCTCCCGCTATGAAGCTATTGCTGAGGAAGTCATAAAGGACATCCCAAAGGCCATAGCTAGAGAATTGCGCTTGATACCCTCACTCTATGTTGCCCAATGTGAGATAAACAAGGACAAGCTTGAAACAATCAAGTGAAAAGGGAAAGGACAAGGCAACTTTGCGCAGAAATGATACTCCAATCAAAGTGGTAGCGAAAATTGGCCACCGACTAATGACACTCACTGAGCAAAGGAAAGCCCTTTGGACATCAATACATGATCCCATGTACGTTACCCCAACCTCATTACGAGTGTTGGCAGTGGTCCATAAGGTCCAGCTTTCTGCCACTATCCAAAAACATCCCTTGTATGATAAACTGCTTCTAGAAGAAGATCTATATGTAGCTAGCAGGCTAGGAGTAGGAGGCATGGTTCTTGATGTTAGCGCATATGTCTTTTGTCTCACTCAAGACCCTGCAATCCTAGATCTCTATGCTTCTCGTCAATACAACCTTGACTTCTTCAACTGGTTTTGTCCAAGCTTACATGACAAGAATCCTAAACCGTCCCTTGGTTCTACACTAGGGTCACCCAAACCTCCTGAGCAAGAGAAAAATAGCTCTAAGTACAACACCGGCATTGATAAGAAGCAATGGAGACATGTTTCAATGGGTAAGGACAAGAGCCTAGAGCAAATGCCCGACCAAGAGTAACTCCCAATGCAATCAAATGAGAAGCTAAACGGAGGGGAATTAGTTGAAGAGCTAGACTCTCCAAAAAATGAGACAGTTGTACCCTCACAATCTAGTGAGGCTGTTCAGCAGGCCGCAGCTACATCCCATGAGGACACATTAGAGGAAGAGAGGGCTGAGGCCCACCAAGCACATTAACGGTTGACTTAGTTCAGGGTCCAGAATTTGTAAGGGATACACCTCAATTGCCTAAGAAAAAGAGGAAAAAACAACGAAAACAACGGGAGTTACAAGTGATCGTAGACGCCAAGGAGATTGAGACCAAGAGTGCTGAAGAGCCGAGGAATAAAGCATGGAGTCCACTGACGAATGAACCCATTGCCATCTCTCCTAACAGCAGTGAAACCTCAGACACATCCGTGTGTTTTGATAAATCAAAGCAACCATTACCATCAACGGTTGCTTGTAACACTCAATCCACGGATGACAATAGAACTTGCATTGACCAATCAAGGGTGGATACAACACTGTCACAACAGGTTGACAAAAGTATATCAGTCATATTTGTGGAGAACCATGACACAATAGCAGCAAAGTCTCAGAAGAAACATGAAAACCCCGAGGACATAAGCAATCCTAGCATTGACCAATCTTGCTCATCTAGGCCTGAGTCCCTAGCCATGCTGAAGCCTAGGGAAACTCCTAGAACCTTGCATGAGATAGCAATCGAGCAAGCCCTCATTAAACATAGAAGTGTCACAGAATGCTTAATTGAGTTGGATGCTAAACTCAAATTATTCGCACGTATCTACGTCCTTGCAGAAATGGGTACATTCTCTAAGGAGCAGCTTGAGGAATACTTGTCATATCCTCTATCCTAGGAAGAGTAGGAATATCTTGACGACCACTATGACAAGCTCCTACATGAACGCATGCAACTCATCTTTGACAAGGAGGCCGACAAACTACGTCTAACTGTGACATTCAATGAAGTGCTTTGCCAACCAAATCTCCTAGAGATAGAGTAATTAAAGCGACAATCAAAGGGTCCAAGTCAATTTGAAAAACGTTGGTTTGAAAACTGTGCTACAATGGCCGAACTTGGAGCCCAGATTATGACAGTCTCAGAGGAGCGATTGGCCAAATGGCGGTCTCAAAGAGACCCAACCTATGTGGCATCAACTTCCTTTCGAATACTGACTGCCATTCGGGGTATGGACTTAGCTGGAACTAGCCAAGAGAACTCTCTGGTTGATAAGATTCTCACTGAGGAGGAGCTACATGTTGCAAGTAGACTCGGACAAGGTACCATGCTACTCGATGTTGCGAAATATCTGTTGATATTGAGTAGGTTGACACGAGTATTGGATACGTGTGCCACACTCGAGTGCAATATTGAGTTCTACAACTGGTTCTTATCTTTACGAAGCGACATGGATTTATAAATGTGTATATAAATAAACAATGTGTTTTGTGACTGTGTATAGATAATACAAAAAAAGAGAGCAAAGCCAGCACACACACAAGCAATGATAATCAAGCGCAGGTGATATGCATCCAAGTCAACACCATGGGATTCAGATATGTGATGTCTCTTTGCGTTGCACGTGTTGAGAAACCCTTTATCCTTCACTTGCAATTTGTGTTTTTTGCCTTTCTACGTTTTGCGTTTAGGATTTGCAGCCCTAAAAAGGGGCGCCATCCTAGACTGACTATGCCTATTTATAGGCCACTCTCTCATTCATTCCTCATGGTTGATTCATTCAGTCCGTCACCTCTTCTCCCCAGCCTCTTCATTCCCCTCACACCCCCCTTCGGGATGACATTGTGGTTCGTGGTTTGTGGCTGTCTTCATCATCTTCCTTGTGCTACGGCACCCTTGTTCCCTTGTATCACATTCACTCCATGATTCAGAACTTCATCATTCCATTCATGAGAGTTTCTTCTCTCTTCTCTTCTTCTCTTCATGTTTGCTGAGTTCACTCAATGTTCCTCCCCGCAACCCTACTATCTCGCTGATACGTCATCTTTTGACATGGTATCAGAGCTGGATTTGCTCACCTAGTAGCGAAGATCCTCCACTCCAGTGAAGGCAAAGACCAGTGGCGGGTTCGGCATCCACTTCTCTTCTTCTTCTTCTTCCGCTGCATCAAAATCTCGTTTTTGCAGATTTCAGGTGTTTCAGCTTGTTGGCCACACCCCGTTCGCGGAGGACATCTCAGCCGAAGTTGTCCATTGCTTTCTCCATCAGTTGACACCTGATTTCTAGCCCTCTTCACGCAGTTTGGAGCTGATTCCAGCTAGGCGACTGCTGTTCCTGTGCAAACCTGCTGCCGAACAGCCTGCCATGTCATCAGTCTTGCTGTCTGCGTTTTTAGTCTTTCTCTCTCCTGTAGGCTGTCTTGCCTGCGTTTTTAGTCTTTCTCTCTCTTATTGTCTGCGTTTTTAGTCCTTCTCTCTCCTCACCTGCGTTTTTCTACTGGTTGTAAGCTCTTACTGCTGGTCACATTCTCCTCCCTCTAGCAGCTCACTTCCAGCCCTTCCACTATCCTCCCACCCCTTGAGGCGGACATTGCGGTTCATGGTTCATGGTGGCTGAGCTCTTCCTTCTTCAGTTTGCTACACCGGTACCATGGCGTCTCCCCCGACAGATTGCCCTTCTACTGGGTGTTCCTACTGCGGTATGAATGGTCATCCCATCGAAGACTGTCGAAATCGACCTTTACTCGCCACCCCTCTGGAGTACATGTGTCTTCCACCGGGCACTCCTTGTGCCACCTCTCCTTTCTGGGCTACAGAGATCGTTCTGCATCGGTTATCAGAGTACTATGCTCAAGGTAATAAGGTGCATCCAATGTGAACTAAGTCCTTTTGAGCACATGGAGGATCAATTAGCATTACGACCTCGTGGAGATCGTCGCAATGCCAGCGGTAGTCTTCTCCCACTTATTTTCAGGTACAGTGGCTTCCACGACCTACGGCTTTGCAGTCCGCTCCACCGAGAGATAGTGATTGTTTGATACTGTCTCATCGTCAGTTCGCTCCTTCGAGAGATAGTGGCTGCTCGACTTCTTTGTCTTCATCGACTACCTAGTCTACTCCACTGAGAGACAGCGACTGTTGCCCATCTCTTGCTCATTCTGAGGCCCATCCTTTCCCACCCTCGACTACTCAGGTTCGAGAGGCTGCCTTTGGGAGCTCTTTGGCACCTCAGATACCTTCTTTGACCCGACCGGTGGCACTTCCTTTGTCATTACACATTTCAAAGTTCGTGATCCATGAGTTTTTGGATTCCCTATCTACTTTAGAGGGGGATTCAGAGGGGGATGTTATTTCTTTGCCCTCAAAGGGCGCATCTACTTCTTCAACTTCAGCGGGGGCCCCTCCACCTCCCATCTCAGAGGGGGAACCTACTCCACATAAAGTTCTTCACCCATCCTTTACTTTCTTGGGGTGGCTGTCTTCGACCAGTCATCTCTTCCACCATGGGACACCTTGCTATTAGTTGAAGAGCTAATGACATGCATGCAATTAGTCTCCTTACGTGTGAGCTATGATAGAATGCATCCTCAAAGAGTTTTCTATGTCAACCATGTGCCAAAGTAAGAAAGTTGGTCAAGAGCATGAACCTTGTGGGGTCACGATCGAGCCTATGTTTACATGCCTCTTTTTATGTTTATTTTTTGTGCTTGTTGCATCTTTTTGGAGATTCATGTTCAACAAATGACTCAAGCGTTAGGGCTAGCCATTCGAATGAACAACTTGAGTTTGTGTGATGCGTTTTTATATGTTGTAAGAATTTTTTAGCATTAGATTTATCCTAAAATAAAATTTGCATGTATGACAAACCTCCTTACACCCAAGAAATTGGATCAAATGTAGCATTGCTCTTTTAATTTGTCACCAAAGGGCACATGTGGTAAAACGTGAGTTGCACTAGAATAAAACCACATCATTGCTCTGTATTTGGAATCTCTCGTGGATGCAAGTGCAAGTGCCTTGTGGACAAGAAAAGAGGGGCGGTGGAGATCCTAACATATGCATATATGTTATATGATCCACGTACATGCATGTGAAATGGTGGTCTGAACTGAAGGGACACACTTGTTTGTATGTGCAATGGTTATGCTGATCCAAGTGTATGACTAAGTCCTGCTCTTTTGTTGTTGGGAAGGAAGTGTGCAATGTCATGCTTGGAGCTTGTGTATTTGTGTGATCTTAGTTTGGTTAATAGAATCCACAAGGCTATCATTCACTGGTCAGTTGTGACTAGTCTGGTGATGGGGCAGGCATTCCAGGTCACTTTGTCTCTATTTCAATTCAAATTTGAGTTATGTTTATTGGAGTTGGAGAATTCTATAAGCATGCAATACCTGTAATCAAGTGGTGAAGTTCGAGTAGATGTAACTAAGCAGTGACATTAGTAATAAACAAGCTTTCTTATGACAGGTTGCAATGTCGATCATGTTTATCTTGAAGAGTGTGTATTTTGTCACTTAGGTCCCTGCTTGACACGTCCGCCATCAGCCAGCATCTATATCTTATCACTCTTTTTGGTAGCCTTAAGCCGGTGGATGGGTAAACCGGCCTTAAAACAAAACTCTAGAGGTGCTGAAAGCATCTTAGCTGCAGTGTTTTCAGGCTACAAGGCAAGTGCAGGACCTCTGAAAATACAAAATGCAAAAGCGGCAGGTGTAGAGAGCAGCACAGACCATCAGTTATCAAATCATTCATAAAAGATACAAATTTGCGGGAACAGTAGGCTCAAAGTGACAGTAGCAGGCAAATAGAGTGGCTCTGCAAGAATGCAAGAAAGTCGGGCTCATAGGAAGGCTAGTTAGCCACAGAATGACAAGGGAGCTTCCTCCAACTCTTCTTCTCCTCTTTCTCCTCACCCTCTTCTGCCTCATGGTTATTTTCTCTTCCTAATTTTTTCCTCCTTTCTTACGTGGGACTGAGGCAGGGTCTGGTCTGGATCATCCTATCTCTTTTCTCTTGGATATTTTTCTCCTTATTTTTGCTCCTCAAGTTTCCTCTGAAACATGGCAGATTTCCTGCCTTCTGGTTGCAAATTTTATGAAGCATTTTGCGATCAAGGAAGTTGGGTGACAAATAAGAGCAATCTTCCTTTTCAAAGTGTTATTTCCATGCATGTTCACTTTTAGTCATTGATGAATCCTGTCCAAATATCTTGTTCAAAATTGTTGCTTCTTAGCACATTTGTTTTATGAAGGATGAATTTGGCCATCTTATTCTCTTAACTTGGATTCAGCAATCATTGCAAGTTCATATGCCTCCTCTCCTGATTTGATGTTAAACAGATGTAACAAACATGTTTATGCAGGATATGGCAGCTCACTCTGCCTGTGATTTTGGGGGTGGGAAAATTGAACGCTTGGCTATGGCAAAGTATCGAAGAGATTTATGGCAGGGAAGGGTCTCAAATTCACATCGCACTGCTGAAGAACTTCGGAAACTTGGCAAATGTCCCTTGACACCAGAAGAGATTGGTTTGCTGTTAGCTGCCTTAGGGTTTAAGAGAAATACACGCTTGTATGTAGCATCATACAAGGTAACATTTTTATTGGGTTTTATCAGAGATCAATTTTCTTCTTGCCTATGCATTCTCAAATAACTAGTTATCTATCATGATACATTTGTTTGTGCATTTTCAAATAGATCATTGCCTTTCATGATAAATCTTTTATCTAATAACACATCCTTCAGGTGTATGGAGGTGCTTCTAGAATGGTTGCTTTGCACAAGTTGTTTCCCTCGATGGAAAATAAATACAGTCTAACTATGGAGGAGGAGATAGCAAAGTTCCGTAATAAGGCCTCAGTTTTGGCAGCTCTTGACTATTATGTCAGTCTTCACAGTGATGTCTTCATTTCAGCGTCACCCGGAAACATGCATAATGCTCTGGTAGATTACCTTCACAAATTTCAGCTTATGAAAATCACAAGTTGTTCTTGTTTTTTCAGTTCAAGTTTTAATTTAAGTGAATTCTAGTGTGGTTATTGTTCATTATGCTTTTTGCCAGTTTTCCTTTCTCATTTGGTTTCACAATCTGAATCTTCCTAGTTAGCTGTGCTCGTCTTTCACTGATGTTACATTTTCTGTGTAGGGGTGAATTTAAAACATAGTGCTGATGCCATCAAATGTAAATAAGGTGCTCAGGCGCTTATCAGTTGGTTCTTGTTGATCTGTTAGTCTAACATTTAGGAATTTATTACCCTATTGTTGCTCAGCTTAGAACTTTACTGTGACTCAAATACCACCTTACCTTTCCAGGGATGAAGTTTATGTTCCTGTTGGAAACATTTCAGAACACAAAATAAAAAGTTTTTAGCAAGGTGTCCCTGGATGAGAGAGGTGTTTATAATGTTGGCATTATGGATAAGGCATAGCTCAAGAGAGAAACACTGGAGTAACCACACACTTCTGATCTCTCTACATCATCTAGAATCATATATGTATAGGTTTTAATACTCTCAGCTTTCTATTTATGTACAGTGGAACATTTGATTTATGTTAGAGACCCAGAAAAAATGAGAACATAGCATAAAAGAAAACCTAGTCGTACAGAAATACAAATAGATCAAGAATAGTTTGTACAGAAACTAACTTTAAATGGATGGCAACATGATCAGCGACAGGGTTTAAACGCAATGAAGCCAACAGAATGGGTTATTTGTTTGAGATTTGTTGCATGCGTAGGATTTACAGTCCTGTAATAGGGTCCTTATTATTCACTAAGATCATCTGTTGACAAAGAATGTTTTGTGGGTGTATTTCCGCTGATTGTCCCTTGCCTGCAGCAGTAAACTCTACAAAAGAACCTTATGTCTAGCATAGCATTAAGAAGATTTGGTTTTTGCTGGCATTATATCATTTGTTATTCTCATGGACTGAACTTTTTTAAGTATGTGGTGCTGCAAAAGAGCTCAATGTAGATAGCTGAATCTGTACCTGTGGCAGGTGGGACATCGGACATATGATGGTGTTAAAAAGACGATAAGACCAAATTTTGCCCTCTTGCCTCAGCTTTTTGCTAACACTAGTATTGAGTGGGGAGAGTTCCAGGAACATGTTAGGAATAGTCACACAAACCGCATTGGCCAGGTAAAACCTCGTCAAATTGGGCAGTCTCTGTACACATATCCAGCTCCGGATTGTGTGTGCAAACATACTTTTCCTCCAAAGGACGGGTGAGAGAAGCAAGTCTTTTTGTACATACTCTTGATTATATTTTTGTACAAGCCTCTCCTTTTCATTAAAGGAGGCAACATTTATTTATTTTGACTCCTCCCTACAATTTTCTTAGACTTGATCAATGTTACTGTCCAGATTTTTGCAGATAAGAGAAATGAGAGCTAAATTTCACTTGTATGTACTATGCTCCAAGGGCTGTTTCAATTATTTTTCTCCATAGCTCTTGTCACTAAAGTCAAGCGAAAATCTGTCTGAAATTTAAAAATTCAGGATTTAAAAAAGTGGCAAAGGCCAATACCAGTGTGAGGATCAGGCTAATAAAGAGGTGGAATACATGAGAGATTGGTAGTACCTGGACTAGGAAGGCACTCTGCATGTGTGGACAAATAAAATTCTTTAATCAGGACAATGCATTTGTATAGAGCATCTTACTGATGCTTTGACTGAGATGATTGGGGTATCAAGTCGATGAAGCCATGGTCAAAAACCAGGTGGTATTGAAGGAGCTGGAGGAGAAGGGGGCGGATTAGGAAGTTGGGAGGGATATAGAAGATAAAGTCTGACCCAAAAATGGTTTCTATTCCCTACAAGGCTAAAAATCATTACTTGAAGGGTTACTGGCATTGCCACATATGGATCTGTGTGGTCCTATGGGTGAAGTAATAACCGGATTAGCTGAAGATCCTTCATAATAATACTTTGTAGGGGGAAGCTCGTGAGTCCCTCAGGTTTTGTTGCAACATATGAAGGACATGAGAAAGAGTAGAATTATGACTGATAGAACAGAGGAAATGCTTTTGAAGGAATTTGCGATGTTAGAGGAATAATGTCCAACCAACTGCATGTACACTCAAGGGTGCTAGATGATGGGAGTGGAAGGGCTCATCACTTGTAGTAGGTAGAAACCAGAGCTTGATAGGGTAAAGGAGCCAATAAGGTAATGCCCCCCAAAGGCAAAACGTGTCAGTATATTAGTCAGTTCATGAGTGAGTCTGTGCATGTATTAGTGGGCTGTGTACCTTGTACTAGTCATTGTCTGGGCTGCTGTGTATTTTGCACTAGTTTTCTATGGCTGATTGCATACTTTATTGTGGCTGACCTTATTTTCTGGGCTCTTCACTACTGGCTGGCCAGTTCATGATTTGGGCCTAAAAATAGGACAGGGGTTCCCTCCTCTAGTCACTTCAGCATACACCTTTACTGCAGGTCTCATTGGAGAGAGGGAGCTACTGCCCACAGCTAGTAACTCATTGTTGTTCAGTACTCTCTTGTCTTGGTATATGGATTTAATTTCCTGAGCATCTAATCTTTTGAGTTCTTTTGCAGCGTTTCCCTCCTCTCTTGAGTCTGTGCAGTCTATTACAGCAGATTCTCACACTTCCATCGCTGCCCTCTGTTTTGACATGGTATCAGACATTCATGTTAGGTCATATGGTGATGTTTTCTGTTGCTGCAGGTTTGCCTTCACATTCTTGTGCTGCTAATCTGGTCTTCCCCTGACTGCTTCAATTCATCTACATCTCGACTATTAGAAGTACTTGAAAATCTCTTTCTAGCATGCATGGGATTAAAGCTTATTTGACTCATTAATGTGACATCACTGTGTTACATCGAGTCACAAAAGTGTCACTCTTGTCCTCGTGTATGATTGCTTGTGTTCCGTGTATAGCTACCTCAAACCACTTGATTGGAAAGTTGAAGTAGGAAAACTTTGCAATGTCAACCTTCTTGATGTTTAGCATGAAAACTTCATGTCTAGAACTATCCATATGCATGACTTTCTTTTGTAAGATATTAGACTTTACAACATAATCAAAGATTATAAACTTCTAATCTACTCCATTCAAGATTGGTGTCTATGAGACGGAAGTGCATTAGAGTAATAATATTCTACAACTGACGGAAGTGAGAATATTGAGCAACTTGAGTCTAGCCACGTTGAATGTTTTTAATCTTTAGCTCTCAATCCATTTCTTCATGGTACCTAAGCTTAAGATATCTTAACGTTGCTATGTTGATGGTTCCCTTCATACATTGGCCTTGAGCTTTTTGCCCAATCAATCAATCACGCTTCTCATGTGGATTCCTCAATGAAAAATTCCTCTCATGTATGGCAACAAACAGTAATTCCAACTTGAAGTGAAATAGCTGGTACACATTGTTTACAACACCTTGGCATCAATAAGACACCCAAAGGGCTTCCTTGGCTATGTTAGTCTTCCTTCATATATCTCGATTTTTTCCTTATCTATGAAATTTTAGTAGATTCTAGTCTTGAACAAGCCAGTCATTATTATACTTGTCGAAGATTAAGCTCTTTGATAAGCAAACCCTTTCAGTCCCTTTTCTAAATCTTGGAAGAAAGAATGTGCATTGTCTATGGACAACCCTTGCTATAGCAAACTCATCAACTATATGCATCAATAAGTGCAATCTAGATCATCAAGAAACTTCTAGAGGATATTTATTTGCCATGATGATATTTCCTATTGAGTTGCCCGGAGCTTTCTTTGATGTAGGTTGAGGAATCTCCTTAGATATCCATCACACTATTCAATGAATGCATTGAATGGTCTCCTATTTTTTTGAAGCTAATAAATGTTTGATGCTATTGGTAGCACCACTTGCAAAAGTTTGGGCCAATCATTGGATTTCAACCAATTAAATTCTACATATTTTGTGAAGGCTCCCTTTGAGAAATACATGTGATAGGCAAACTAAAAAAGATGCTTTTCTTTACATGTCATCACTATTCTTTCAGTACCAGGATGTGTTGGGTGCAACCTGAACCAAGATTAGAATGAAAGGGTATCATCATGAAATAAGAGAGATTGATTGATGCAACACACCCTCAAGGGATAGCCCATAATCACCTATCCAACCTAAATAGAGGATGTAGCCTTGTATTCAAATCATTTTCTTTAGCACAATAGTTGTGAAGCTCATGCTTACATCAACATTTTCGTAATAGCTTGAGCATCCTTTTGGACTATGGTCATAACAAAGACAAATACTCAATATCCCATTGAAGGGTTGATTGAATTTGTAATTTTACACCTCGCCGCAACCCCCCCCCCCCCCCCAAAAAAAAAAAAAACACACATGCACACACATAAAATTAAAAAAAAATCGTGACATAATACATCATATCTTGGACTTCGTGGCTTGTGGCTTCAATAAGTGTCTTGATGGGTAGTTTCAACTTGTACAAACAAGTGTTAGAATAGTCTATTTAGATCAACTTGAGTTCTTGAATTGGAGACTTACTCCTTGAGATTAGCATGTTGTTGGCTCCAATCTCTTGAGTGTGTACCTTAGTTTTTTGCATTTTAAGCACTTTGGTTCATTCCTTTGATAAGAAGATGCCATGCCATGCCATGCCACGTTCTCCCACAAAATTACTCTTTTGAATCATGTATTCTTGGTGTAGAAGATTACATTGTTTCTTGGAACAATTGACATAAGTCATTCTAAGTTCCTTCTCTTTAAACAAGAGCCAACACAAAATGCTCCAAAGGGACATTGTTCATATTTCTTAATGTGTATTTGGTAGTGATATATTTTTAGTGGACTCACATTTAGCATACCAACAATATGTGTTTTTGGTATCCTTGCATCTATGTCATCTAATTATGGAATAATACTCCATGTTATTGATATATATTGTGAAAGAGTACTTGAACTCTTTAACCCGTAAAACACAAACTTTGGATGCATTTCTTGGTTCTTTGCCTTGATCCACATATCCTTTTTAGTTCCTACCACACTTGGTTACATGTACTTGGATAAGCCTTGATGCAATATTTAAACCAACTAATAACAAAGCTTGTTGATTTTCTTATTTCCATGAAGATGAGCTTGGGTTAGATGAACCTTTAGCAATTACATCCCAAAAATTCTTATGTATTAATTAAAAGGTCACTTTGGTGAACCAAGTGTGAAAATTGTGACCATTAAACTTTTCTGCTTGAAAAATTAAGTTTGAGCTACTCAATTTGGAGAGTTCTTAACTTGAACTTATAGCTTCAAGGCAATGTCCAACTCCATACAAGAGCTTGGCAAAAGAACACACTAAATTTTGCAAAAAAAAAAAAGGTTGTATTTGATTGATTACAACAAATTTGTAGCAATGTAGTTGGTACCAAGGTTAGCCATAGAGATGTAAGATATCAATTTAGTTATTGGGCTTCTTTCTCTTGTAGGTGATCTTCTTGGCCTTCAACTTGAGCTTAGATGCCACTTCATTCTCTTCTCCATTATTGACAATGGTGTATTTCTCACATATTATAGGTTTGTTAATAATTTCAAGGCTCATTGATGTATTAGATGAAGAGGAAAATGAAATAATATTGGGTTGCTCTTTGACTAGCATATTGCCCATGATGCCAACAAAAAGTGCAAAATTTAATTGAAATAAATGAGAAAAACCTAATTGGTTAAAACTTTTGATATGGAGTTTTTTTGACTTGCAATATTCCCTTTCAATTGAGGACTCCTTGCTACTTTATGGTGATCTTATAGGATTTGGATCCTATCTCGAGGTCTACACTTTAGCCCCTAGTAGGAGAGGGTGAAAGATTTTCAGAGCTCTATTACTAGTATGATTGCCTTTAAACCTTCTTTAGCACCTTTTAAGTACAATATGTCAGCATTGTTGGGGCAATGTTGGCTACAAGAATGGGGGATTCAACAAATTGATATGCTCTTTAAAAATAAGTTGGCTAGTTAAGAAAAGGGATGTTGTGTGAATGCTAGTATTAGTGAAGAACTAGAGCTATGCAATTTTACCTATGGTTGCATATGATTATGGCTGGTACCCCTATATCTACGTGCAATGTGTTGCCTTGATCTCCTCCGCTCTCTGGAGTGTCACCCCCCTTTGTGTAGGTGCCATGTGTATGGTTACTGTCTAGAAGAGATTATTAAGTTGAGAGACTGGCACCCCCCTCTCAGTGTAGTGCTAGCATGTAGTAGTGATGTGAGGAGCCTTTAAAAACTAGGAAATGGTCTAGGTGGCCTTGGTGTGGGAACTCCATAACTAGTTTAAGCGAGGTGTCTCCTCCACATGGCGTGGGGTATCTAGCTTGAATTGTGTTGCAAGCTTTGCATATGTTGATGTAGTGCTCCTTGCTCTCTACCTTCTCCTAGCATAATCTGTAAATCAGCTTAGCTCTAAGGATGTGGGTTGCTCTCGAGGTCTTGATCTTGAGTTGATGAGAGGATACCCTAAGTTGGCCTATGGCTAATTGCATCTCATGTGGCATGTATACATCTAGGTATATAGGTCTCTCAATGAAGCCATCAATGGTAGTCTTCATGAAGTGGTCTTTGTTGTAAGACATCTTCGAGGGAAGGTGTTGCTTGGGTGATAGCTATGTATACTATACGTACAATTGGTAGAGATTCTATTGCACGATCAAGTTTCTCTCTTTGTGGGAGAGGTGTATGAAGGGGGAGTCATGATCATACTGAGGTTGGGGGGGGGAGGGGGGAGGGAGATGGTCCATGTTGATCCCATATCTTGCAAGCCACTGCTCGACCTATGCATACCATGAAGTCTCTTGTCCTACATGAGCTAGCTGCATGCGTGCGCGCGCACACACGCAAAGAGAGAGAGAGAGAGAGAGAGAGAGAGAGAGAGAGAGAGAGAGAGAGAGAGAGAGAGAGAGAGAGAGAGAGAGAGAGAGAGAGAGAGAGAGAGAGAGAGAGAGAGAGAGAGAGAGAGAGAGAGAGAGAGAGAGAGAGAGAGAGAGAGAGAGAGAGAGAGAGAGAGAGAGAGAGAGAGAGAGAGATGCATTTCATATTCTATTGATTGGGGTGCCATTACATAGGCATGAAGTATACTTGTTGTAACCCTACATGGGTAGCTCATAATCACCTTCCAAACCATTTTCTTACATCAACAAGTTCTTAATAGTTCCATCCATTTGAACTAAGGTTCTAACTAAAAAACATAATGATGCATTAGGAAAAATTTGGACAAAAAATGGCCCCTTAAAAATATTATAATACAAGAGATGGGCCTTTTGGATTGTCCAATAGAAAAATAATATGTACATCTATGGAGGTTGAATCTTCTCTCTTCAAATCTTGGGTTTCTAATTAAGAAAAGGGGTAGTGGAAATTTTAAAAAAGAGGGAATGAATAGTGCACAAGTTTTGAGTATGAGTATGTCTATCATCATATAATTTGGATGTTTTTCAACTTTGCTCTTTTTCTTTCCCAAGAACTTTGTCTACCTTGAAAATTGAGCAACAGACTTCTTTTCCTCTCTTCTCTATTCTAGTAGATTTTCATCTATATTGAAGCTCTATACTACGAGAAACTAGGGTTTTAATTACTTTACTTACCTCTTTAATTTCTTCTACTTGTAGTAGTAGATTTTGGGAAAAACAAAGGTGCTCGTCTCTTTCTTTGTTTCCTCTTATTCATTATTTTTTGAGTAGAGTTCTAAGAAAAATGACATTTTGAGAATTGTCTTAATTTTTGGTTTTGTTTGTGGCATGTGTCAACATATAACATTGGTCACATTATGTTAGGTGCACGATAGGGGAATTAATGTTGTTTTGTGTTTTTAGTAGGTAGTTGATTAGATTGGAGAATTTGAGAAATTTATATTTTCTATTTTACCAAGGAAGCACTATATCGAGTTTAGATAATATTTTTGATATTTTTGAGATGTATCATTTGTGTGCTTAATTCCAAACATTTTATATTTGTATTCCTCTATTTGATAGCCCTAAGGTTAGGCATATGTATTTAAGACTAAATATAATGTTTAAAATTTAGATATTATTTAGATAAGAGGAGAATATGCATTGTTTATAAAAGGAGCGAAAGGTGTGGATGTTAGGATCAATGAAAATAGCAAATACATGCATAAAGAAGAGGTTTCTCAATGTATGGAGGAAGATTATACTTGATTGGTGTTTTGATTGGCTACATTTTGGTGGAGAGCAAAGGCTATCGTTTGCTTGATCCATGCACCAAGAAAGTCTTTATCAATCGAGACGTTATCTCTGTTAAAATTGTAGCATTTTCACATGAGCAGTTATGACATATGTGATGTATTTGAGGTTCTTCAGCTACTTTCTTTGGGGTCCAATCCTATTGTGAATAGCTACATAGACTTATTATAGCAAGATGTTGCAGCACCACATGCTTTCGAATAATATGCACTTGATCTTGGATTGCCTCATGTAGTGGAAGATGTAGTACATCACTAGGGGAGTTTTGAGGTCTCGAAAATGCCCTGTAAGCGATCCTAGAGAGAGAAAATATTTTAGAAAATAAAATTATTTTTTATCTTTAATTTTTTATATTTTAGTAAGTAAATATATAAAAAATTGTTAATAAGTTATTATCATGATATTCTCGTAGTCACATCAAACCTAGAAATCTAGGCCGCCATAAAGGTGACAAAGATTGTCATAATAAAGATCTTATATTAAAGTGAAAACTAATATTCAATTTAAATTTTGTTCAACGTTTGATTACTTCCCTCCATTCTCACTCTTCTTTCTTTTCCATCCTTACTAGTTTCTTCTTCATTTTCCTTCTTGTTTCTAATTTGCATTCTTTTTCAATCCAATCTTCTAATCACATGCTTAGCTATAGATCAGTCATCCAATGATCTTTGTAGCTCTAGTAAAAGGCATCTCTATCATCTTCATATTGAGCTAGATAGTGAGTATAAACCAATAAGGAAGAGAACAAAACCCATTACTGTTACAAAGTCTATGAAACATATACTCAGGTTTGACGAAAAGAAGAATCTTGATCTTTGGTTAGATGACAGGCTATATCCCAAAGATCCTAGCAAAAATAGCACTCCGCCTTTCTATAGTAGCTCTTCATTGTTGAGGTTCATTGGTGATGGTTATAATGGGTTTTTGGGCTATATATTTAACTTGGTGCAGAAAATGATGTCCTCAAATTGGAGAACCATTTTATCAAAACATAACAACGAGTTACTGCAGAAGCTAGAAGGCTATCAACAGAGGATTCATTTGTTGGAAAAACACATCAAATCTTATCAATGAAAGCAACGATTTTAGGACTTCGGAATCGACAAAAGGCTCTTAGAAATATTAAGAGTCTCAGACAAGGAGGAGGTGGTTGTAGTAAAAGAATCCAAGTAGCAAGGTACATTTTTTTTCACTTTAAAAATATAAAATATGACTTTCTTTATAATTATTGTATTGATTTGTAATGTTGGTTTTGTTTAGGTCTCTTTTTCAACCAAAGGCAAGTGAAAGAGATTCTTTGAAAGCATCTCAGTTTTATTATCATCTTTTTCCTTCAGTAGTTTCAAAAGATATTTTGGAGAAGAAGGAATTTAAAAAGGCAAAGAAATAATGCTTGGAGTCGTTTATAAAGGATCTCTCTTTGGATACTGAGTTAGTGCAGAAGACACTAGATAATATTAGTATCATTCGAGATGCTTATATACAACTCTTCCAGCTTTTACAATCAAATATGAAGCAAGAATAAGTACATAATTGCATACTTCCAAGGCCATCTGTGATTAGAACTATTAGATAGAGAGTGAATAACAAGGTAATGGAGATTCTAGGTGAGCCTTTCCATATCAAGGCTAGCTTCAAGGGCAAGAAAAAGGAAGTTGTATTCAATGAATTTAACAATATTTTCCTTGACTTGCCCACCCTACAATGCTTAATGATTAGATTCTATGACTTATTACTAGAAGAGGCACAAGGAGTGGCTAGATTGGTGGTTAAACTTGATGAAAGTGAGATTCTAAAATGTACAAAACTAGAGAGGGTCTCTATTACCTTGATGAATAGAGCATTTTCATCAGATTATTACAATCACCCAATGTCATTCAATATTCAATTGAAACACAACATTTGGTGACTAGGAGCATTTGAAGTAGATACAGAGGATTTTGATATATTGCATTGGATTTTTCATCGAACACTAATACTTGATGTTATTAAGAGATAACAAGCAGGAGAAGAGCTATTTGTTGAAGGATTTGGAAAGTATAATATTGAGTGGCACATAGTTGGTGACTTAAATGTTGGGGGTAAAGGTGCCTCTGCCTAGCCGCCCGTGTATTACTACACTGACAGTCACCGCCACTGCACACTACAATTGGCAGGCGCCCATCACCGTCATTTTATTCTTTATTCTTTTAGTGACAGTTTGAATAAAGGAAGGCCCGGTCACACATTGTGATGGTTGGAGTTCCCATTTCTAGTCTCTCCCTTTCTTGCTCTTGCTCTCCCGCCATAGCTCTTGAGTTCAACCTTTGATCCGTCGCTCCCTTTCAAATGGTATCAGAGCTTTGCTTTCCGACTCTTGAGCTTGGTTCGTGGCATTCTCAGCTTCCCATCAACTCCCCACTTGCATTGGGTCTCCTTCCCGGTAGCCATATCCGACTCCTTCGAGCTCCCGTCACTCCCTGGCTTCCCGAGCACCTTTCTGGCATTGTTGAGTACCTTCAGGGCATTACATCAGAGGTATTTGATCATTTTCTTCAGGGTTTACTTCAGTTCTCAGGTCTCACAGGCTGTAAAAAAGATTGGGGCAGCCACCATTGAAGCTCCCTTGCTTCATATCTCACTTGCCTTTGAACAAGACTTGTTGGAGCTTGTTTGAGGCCTTCCTTGGCTTTAACCGGACCCCTCCGAAGCTTGGCCACCATTTTTTGCAGCCCCAGGACCAGCATTTACAGTTTGCAGAATCACATAGCCCTCCCATATGTTTCTTCAACATTGACAGTCACAATAGTAGCTCTCCCCCTCCATTGGCACTTGGAAAGGCTCCATTTCGGGCATATGAACATGGCTTGATGCTTGGTTTTGATGGTTGATGCATTTGGACTGATTTAACACTGTTTTGGGACTATCATAACAGTCCACAGGCAGTTTATGACAGTGTTACACTGACATTTGATGCTACAGCTTGTTTGGCATTGTCATTTGATGCTCGGTTGGTCCAGTTTGATGCCCGGATGTTAGGGGAATGTATGCCTATTGTTTGGCAACCATTTGGAGCTAATTTTGGTGCTGAAATTCTCAGTTTTGAGCAATAAATCACTGCTGTACACAGTTGGGCTGAAGTCATTTTACTCATGTATACTTATGTATATGCTTTTCGGGCTATGTTTCGGGCATATATGGTGATGTATTGACACTTGGGGCTCGACATAGAGCTTGGTTTTGATTCGGGATCGTTGGTTGAGCTTGAGCTTGCTTTGCAAAGCATTTGGATGCTCCGTCTTGGATGTACTTATGGCATGTATGTTGCTTATGTCTGACCGGTCTTGACATGCTTAGCCTATGCCATTACTACATGCTAGTTACATTGTTTGGAGCCTATTGCTACTAGAGCTCGGTCTTGGCTTGAGCTATTGAGCTCGTACATACGACTTTTGTGCCAGTGGGAGTATTCTTGAATGCTTATCAGACATTGAGTAGATGCTACTTTTATGCATTGAGCCGTTACATGCTATTGAGCAGTTACAGATACTTGAGACTTTGGGACTTCTTACCTTTTGGGATGATACATCATATGTCTTGGTTCACTGTATGCTTATGAGCTAAGTCTCAGTTTTGGATCCGTATCTTTGTGAACTGACACCTACTTGTGTCAAGTTTTGGTAGTGGTAGGAACACTTTGCCCCATTGCCTGGGGGGTGTACCTACTCACTGGCAGATGTTTGTATGACATACTTGGGTGTTGGATTCATGCTTATCAACCGTCATATGCTTATGCTATGCCCGCATGATGTCGGATTTGGTCTTGGCAGTATCTGATTGCCTTGGGATCCGATTTTGGCAGTGTTAGCTCTCTTTTATTGAAATCTGAAATTTATTACAGCAAGCATATATGTATGGACTAACATGGAGTTTTCACGCTGAAACACTCTGAAATGATATACTTTCACTAGTACTTGGTGGGCAGCAGCTTTGGTTCTACTTTCTTCGCCATTTTTCCTTGATTTTGGTGATTTTTTGGTCATTTTCTACAGTAAACAACAAGCAGTTTTGAATTGTCTACAGTCTTCCAGCCTGCATTATGGCGCGTTCGTCCACTGATCATGCTATTTTCAACATCATTAAGCTTGATGGTATGAATTACTCTTATTGAAAGAGCTAGATTTGACAGGTATTGGTGCAGAAATCACAGATTAAACCTTTGAGGTTAAGCGGGCATCTGCTTGCAATTATGCTAGATGAGGAATGGCTTAAGCTTGATGAGTTATGCAAGTCCACTATTGTATTGTCTCTCACAGAACATGTTCATTATAATGTATTTGAGGAAGAACAGAGTGCATGGGAGTTGTGGGAAAAGATAAAAAATCTCTATGACAAGAAAAGTCCAGCAAGTCAGATGTATTGGCTGAAGCAGCTTATGGATCTGCGCATGAAGGAGAATGTGACTATGTCTGCTCACTTGAGCCAGTTCCATGCTATACTCAAGAACTTGACTTCGCAGGAGGATATCACTTTTGCAGAGGATGTCACTTCTCTTTTTTTGCTTGGTACTCTTAATGAGTCATGGGATGTATTCCGCACTGCATTATGTGCCTCTACTGCTACCTTGAAATTATCTGATGTTGAAAGTGCTCTTCTGCAGGAAGAGGTTAACCGTAAGAATTTGGATGCCTCTCGTGTGTCTCATGCTATGACAATTAGAGGGAGGAATGATGGATATGGAAAGCATGGCAGTGATAGTGGCCGTGGACAGGATTCTCAGAAATCTTGGTCTAAGTCTCGTGGGAAGTCACGTAGCAAATCCCGTGGTAGGAATGCAGATGTTACTTGTCACCATTGTGGGAAAAAGGGCCATATTAGGCCATAATGCCATGAATTGCACAATGAAAGGCGCAAAGATAAGGGGAAAGACAAAGTGCAAGATAAGTCTTCTGATCGCAGCATAGTACTTGCAAAGTTGAGTGTTAAAATTGAATAGATCAATGTTATGCAGCCTGAGAATGTTGATGATGATGATTATATCCTAGCAGCTTCTTCTAGTGCTTCGTAGATGATAGAGATACACTCCATGTATGCACAATGTTGGCTCTTGGACTCAGGTGCGTCCTTTCATGTGACACCTTGCCGAGAGTGGTTCCATTCATACCATACTGTTTTGGGTTCTGTGCGCTTGGGTGATGACAGCTCTCTTGATATTGTGGGCATTGGTGATGTTAGGCTACAGTTTCCTTCTGGTAGCAATTTTGTTATGCAGGATGTACGTCATGTATCTGCTTTGACACGCAGTCTCATGTCAGTTGGACAGCTTGATGGCATAGGATATCATGTATGTTTTGGAGACTCTGCATGGAAGATCACTCGTGGCAGACTTGTGATTGCGAGAGGTGCCAAGGCTGGCACTCTCTACCCCTTGATTGTATCATCTTCTTCCCTTGATCATGTTTTGTTTGTGGGTTCTATCCCACATGTATCTCTTTGGTATGCCCGTTTGGGCCATATGTCTTTGAAGGGAATGAAAATGCTTTTTGGTTTTCAGTACTTACCGCCCCTTGATTATGCATGTTTTGATTCATGTGAGCATTGTCTTTATGGATGGCTGGCAGACTAGGTCTACACATAAGAAGTCTGGTAAGCCACGCATGAGTGAGCCCTTGGCATTGGTACATTCAGATGTCTGTGGGCCCATGCCTTGTCAGTCTATGGGTGGTGCAAAGTATTTTGTTACGTTCATAGATGATTTTTCACAAAAAGTTTAGGCTTATCCCATTAAGAGGTTGTTGGGGGTAAAGGCGTCTTTGCCTAGCTGCCCGTGTATTACTACACTGACAATCACCGCCACTGCACACTGCAGGTGGCGAGCGCTCGTCACTGTCACTTTATTCTTTATTCTTTTAGTGACAGTTTGAATAAAGAAAGGCCCAGTCACACATTGTGATGGCTGGAGTTCCTATTTCTAGTATCTCCCTTTCTTGCTCTTGCTCTCCCGCCATAGCTCTCGAGTCCAACCTTCGATCCGTCGCTCCCTTTCATTAAAGACACTTAAATGCATGTACAATGTATCAAAGGGAGCCAACTCTAGATCTCCTTGCCTATATTGCATGTCCCCAGCCAGAGAGTTGAACTCAAGCGATTAGAATAGCGCTTCCTTTATGCACAACAAGGATCCATAGTTTAAGCCAGTCCTAGATATTCCTTTAGTGAATGCCCATATCTATACACTTCATGCACTTTGTAAGATAATTGAAAACCTTGTTCATATTTATATAGGATTTGCATGGAAGCCGAAGTCATTATCAGCTAGAACATATGCTATAACAAAGATTGAAAAAGTCTTATTTGCAATTGGTTTGTATGATGGTAATGTTGTTATTGAACCAGATCTTCAAAAGTCTAAGGATGGCAATTGTGTCCCCAAAAAGCCAACTATTGGTGGAGTGAAGACTAGAAGGTTCCTAGACTTTCATGGGAGACCTAGTAAGATAAACTCTAGGAATGGTGGCTCAACTATTAGATACAATCAATGGAAGTACCTAGATAATGTAGTTAAGGATCATGGTGATAATGGACAAGCTCGGAATAGAAAAGTGAATGTTTGGAAAACACTAGACAAAGCATTTTTTAATTATAATAAAATAGAGTGGAATGATGATGATCTCAAAGACTTGAAAAACCAATTGAACCTTTCTAAAAAGGCAATGACAGAAGCTTGGGATAATCAACACTTCACTCACTATATGGTAAGAAGTTTGCATATGTATGTCTCCTTATTGTCTGACTCATATAGGGTTTTCTAATTGAATTTATTTATTTGTTAACTATGCATCATATTTTATACAACCATGCTCTATATTTTATCAAGAAATATGGATTTTATATATTTGGTCAACCCAAGGTATGGAAAAATCACATTATCAAGCAAGAATAAAATACTTTAGACACACAAGACATGGAGGTGAAATATACAAAGCAAACAGTTTATTAGAGGTCTTTCAATGGTTCTATAGACAAATTTGACACAAATTTAAGCTCAAAGACACAATTGCATGTAATGTATCATCTTTGACAAGGACTATATCCACTATTACCCAAAGAAGAAAAGATGGATATTTAAACTCTTGTGCAAAGTAAAGATATTTTGAATGGTTACAAACTAGACAAAGAGATGGAAAAAGATGGGTTTCAAGAAACCCTTGACATCTTTTAGTCTGAATTTATTGCAGAAGAGTCTTTAGTTTCAGGGAATTCACTAGGTCCTCTAAGGGAATATTTTGTTTCATCCCACTTGATGAGACCTCTACATTTCAGGAACTCTTGTTTCCTATAGCCTAGAAGGATCTTCAAATTCTTGGCATCTCCTACATGGGAGAGCAAATAAGAGGCAAGAACTCCAAAGTATCCTTCCCTAGATCCACTATATCCAGGTATAAAGCCAAAAACTCTTACAGCTTCTTCCTTCTCCACCAAAATTATCTTGTCTGAATCTCTATTGAAAGCTTGGGATCCAATCACCTTGGAGATAACTTTCAAAGCCATTATTGGTAAGCTTGGAGAGCTTGACAACCTGGTATGATAAATTGCAATTGTTTGATTATTTAAGCTTCAAATATAATGACCAGGGCCTTGACTTTTGCCAAGCTTTAATGGCCTTGAGCCCTTGGCTCTTCCAAGAAAGTTGTCTGCATCTTTAATTTCTATCTGCACAATAAACTGCAGTAGTATAAGATGTTACTAGATAAATATCTAAAAATATTTGTGTATAATGCATAACATACTCTAATATAAATCACAATGGATATCTTAGAATTATCTTTCATACCTTAGGGTTTTCATCTTCTTCAAGAAGACTATCATAATATAGATTTATTGAACTTTTTGGTTTCTCCTCTAATGGAGACCTCAGTTTCTCTTCATACCCCATGTTATCAATACCAAGTCTCTGTTGAATTTGTAACTATTCCTTTGTAGGTATCCTCCCCTTTTCATATTCCACGATCTGATTAATACAAGAATGCAAGGCTACAGAACTGTCTTGAAAATTCTCTCCCTCAACATCAAGAGTTGCTAGCAATTTCTATTCATAACCTATAAAATTCTTATCATTTTGACCCCATGCAGCAAGGATTGCCAAGTAGTAAACTTCTCTAAGATAAAACCTAATTACTCACAAAGTAAAATTCAGAAAACAAAAATAAAAATAAGGGGTATAATATACAAATCCACATTTTCTCATATGCAGAAGACTAAAGAAAGTTTGCTAAGTAAATTTAGAAATACAAGATGAATAAAATGAATTAAAACTTTATGCAGCAGAGAAAGTATGAAATTCCAAGTTTCATCGATCAAACATATTTTTGACTCAGGAAACGCGAAAACAATGATTCAGACTGCCTCACAATTTATAAAATTGTGTTTCATACGTCACTTATTAATAAAACTTGACGAATTCATGTTTTATACATCTAAAAAGTTTGAACAAAACAATGCGTCAAGAACATCAAACCCCATAGTTTTACATATGTACTAGACCAATATTGATAGAAAAACAAAGTAAAACCATCACAAAATTTCTAAGTCCATGTTGTATCTTTCTCATCTTAAACAAACTAACATATTCAATGCCTCGAAATTCAAGATTGTAGAGAAAAATATTAAGAAAAGTGTGATACCTGATATTTGTCGGCCTTACTCTTGAGAATAAATGGTTTGTTGTAAGAATATGATTGGTTTGGCTTGTGATGTTTACAAGATAAATAGTTGGTCGAAGACAAGACAAGATATGTGAAAGAAATAGTAACCAAAACTCGAAATTGAGTGTTTATATATATATGCCAACGATCATCGCACATTTGATCAAAAAGTATGTTGCACTAATTCGGAGGGCTTGCGCTTAAAATGAAAAAAACTTAAAAATTGGAGCCATAAAAGCGCTATCATACCAAAAAAATAAAGTGATATGTGGTACAAATTTTCAAGCAAAACAGTCTTTAGTTGCATGTGTGAAATTAACTACACATTATTACAGCAGCCAAACGTGTAAACCAACATCGTTATAAACCCAATTTCTGAACCACAAAAGGGTTTTTTCGAAGACAAAACCCTCTCTATGCTCAACCACACTAACACAACACTAATTTGATCGCAGTACAAAATTATTCTTCTGCATAGAGCTATAAAGAAGGTTTCATTGACAACATATGCACCAAACACTCAACAATGTAAGTTTTTTGCTAAAATATGAGTTAGTTCTGAATCACTTGAACAATCCTACTAAATCATCTCCAAAAATGCCAAACATATGAAACGCGATGGGGGTGCTAGGTTTCTCTTGTCCATGTGAGGCCTCCTCGTGTTTCTGTTGTGATATGGGTGTAGGCTTTCTCTTGTCCATTTAAGCCATTCTCGCATTTCATCCGTTTTATTTCATGCAGATTATAGAACTTTGAATATGCTCTATGGGCTTTAACTTCAAGCTTCAAGTAAATAAATAATTGAGTTGAATAATAAAACTTCAAATATTAATTCTTTGAAATAGAAATTTTACTTCCTGATAGTGAGATGGAAAGTGTTGCTAGAAGGTACTAGGTGAAGATACCTCGTAGAATAGATGTGTTGAATGTTTGTATTAACATCCAATCTTGAGCCTATAAGTAATTGGATACAACATATTGTTCTTTGAATGTTATAGCAAGAATATGTACGTATGAAACACGATGGATGTAAGGTCTCTCTTGTCCATGTGAAGCCTCCTCTTGTTTCATATGACTAAGCCCTGCCATGTTTCTAATGTGACATATGAAACACGATGGGTGTTGAATGTTTTCATTAACATCCAATCTTGAGCCTTTAAGTAATTGGATACAACATATTGTTCTTTGAAAGTTATAGCAAGAATATGCATGTATGAAACACGATGGATGTAAGGTTTCCCTTGTCCATGTGAGGCCTCCTTGGGTTTCATACGACTTAGCCCTGCTATGTTTCTAATGTGACATATGAAACACGATGGGTATTTAGGCCTCCTCACATTTCATATGACTTGAGCCCGCATTGTTTCCCTTTTGTTGTATGAAACGCAATATGGTGTTTAAGCCCCTTGGTCTTAAAGGCCTCCTCACGTTTCATACGTCTTGTGCATTGTTTTATTGAAATTGGATTTAGACTATGTGATTAGTGTTTGCTTGCTGCTTCGTGATTGTAGATAAATTAATGTGAGAGATTAGGAGACATTTCCTAAATTTTTTGTATTATTTGTTTTTTTGGATGTTTCACATGGCTAGAACTAAGGCCATTGCAAGGAAGCAGAAAGTTGATCCTAGAGGTCTTGCTTTAAATATCCATTAGTCCTCCAAGCCTTCCAAACTTTCAAGGAAATCAAAGCCAAGAAGAAGGTTCTCACAGCATGTGAAGTGCCTTAAGGAGATTAGAAGTGCAATGAAGGATCTGAATAATGCAATTCCAAAGCTGTCTTTTCAGAGGCTTGTTAGACAAATCTGTGACAAGCATAGTCTATAGAGTTTTAGATGGACTAGGGCAGGTCTCAACTATATTAAGGAGGCTACATATGATTTTTTGATTGAGTTTTCCCAAGATTCTTAAGAGTGTAGTGAGCTTACCTTGATGCCGATATGAGTTGCCTTCTCTCTTGCACACACCGGTAGCTCCATGATCCTAGATGCTAGCTCAAGCATCCTCAAGCCTCCTCCTCCTCCAAGCTCCATCCACCATAGCCGCATGCACAAAAGAAGGGAAGAGAAGAGAAGAGAATAAGAGAAGAGGGGATGGTGAAGAGCTTCACCCTCTTGATCCCTCACTCTAACACACACTCCCTCACACTCTCACACTCCCTCTCTCAAGAGCACACACAAGCAAGAAGAGGAGAAGAAGAGAAGAACAGAAGAGCTCTTGTTAGCCACACACCAAAGAATGAGCTTCCATTCACTTTTTGAACTTTATATATATAAACCCTAAAACCCCATGGGCGCCCATTCCTTTTTACATGACCGGCCATTGTGACAAGGTCCCTTTTTCTCATTCCTTCTTCTTGCTTCATGCCCTAAACCTATACCCGTATATTCTTTTACAAGTGGCACAGGAGGGAGCCTGGCACTCTTTTACAAGAGTTTTTGGAGTTTTTATGGTGCCTTTTATTTAAAATTACGCTTTTGGCCTCGACTTAGCTTTAGAGGCCGACTGTGTGTCTTTGCTCCTCTTCTATCTTCTTCCCGCTTTTTCATTCATTCTTCTACCTTCTTGGCTTGGGCATTCTTCCGCCTTCTTGGCTTGGTGGGCATTCTTCCACCTTCTTGGCTTGGGGTTAACATTACCCCCCTCTGAGATAGGTGCCAGTCCCATGGCACTCTTGGTTGGCGACTGTTGGGGTTTAAGAGGCAATTGGTGCAGTAGTCGTGTAAGGGCAGGGCCACGTGTAGACTCGGGTGCTCATGGAAGATTGGTAGTAAGGTTTGTTGGAGAAGTCAAATGGATAGCAAGTGGTTGACGGGGGCCTCCGAAGTCGGTGGTTGGTCACCTTTGTGATCCTTGGAAGGAAAGGGTACGGTGCTCTACCTAAGGGGTGTCTACCTTATTGTGTAGTGCCTTGTGCCCATGGTGGTGGAATGGGGAGTTGGGTCTACGGCTAGCCGGGGTGATATCCTACGCTTGGGGGTCCCATTCGTGCAAGAGGTGTAGTGCAAGTAGCTTAGGGTGACATGTCTAACCATAGGCGAGTGTGACCTCCCTAGGTATGTCCTGCCCTTGATGGGCCCTAAGCCTGAAATGGAGAAGCAAAAGGGGCTAGGGGGTTGGGAGCGGAGCCAGCCGACTGAAGCCACCGGGCACGCCTAACTTGAGGACCCCTAGGTGCAGTGATCATGCTCTACGTGGTGCTAAGTGCTGCTGTAAGCGATTTGTTTTGTGCATTCCATTTGTAATATTTTGCTTGCTCTTCCTTGGATGCTTTTTCTTTTTCTTTTGTTTTTTTTAAAAGTAGTATTACACTAGTAGAACGACATCATGTACCTAATCTTCCTTGTCTGCTTTAGGCAGAGAAGGGGTCGGATGGATTTGCTCAAAAATTGATGGCTTTGCATGTACCCTTTGAGGTTCATACGGATGTGGAGGGAGGTAGTGGAAAGGGATGGTTGCACCTAGTGAACTGGCTGTCGTTTATATCCTCTAGGAGAGCTAGGAAAAAGGAGGGGAGAAGGCAAGATCTCATCATTAAACTCACCATGGCACAGCTGTTAATGGCGTTAGGGTCAAAAAAGAGGGGAGACAAGCCACGATCTTGTGGGGTCGGGTCCTGCTTGAGTAGTAGCTTAAGTAGCCTAAGATAATTACAGGTAGTTATAAAGGCTGGATCAGGGCATGAAGAGAAGTCCGCGAGAAAACGTGTCATGGAATCATTTAGGCTTCCCAAGTCAAAAAGCAGGGCATGTTCGAAGGAGGTGACATTGGAGTTGTAGATGATGGGGAAATCATGATGCCCATGGAGGGTGGCAACACAATCCACACCTACCCTACAAGGCGCCATGAATGTGGGGTCATTCCTCTCATAGGGCAGGGTGTTACAAAAAGCCATCCAGGCGAGCATGCTAATATCTCACACTCACCTCCATAGGGGTTGGCAGTTGTAGCCCTGTACAGTATGTGGTATTTCGAACACCTTGTCTTGCCAAAACTCTACTTCTTCCCTTCCCCACAGAGTGGGGGTCCTCTCCCTTTCTTCTAGCCATTTCTATCCCAGTCGGTCGCCAGTCGCGATCACCTCCTCCATCACCTTGATCGATAGGACCCTTCGCAGGCTGTTAGGCATGAGGAAGCTGAAGGTGAATGGGTCCTTTTCTTTTTCTTGCCGTTCCCAAATCACCAGCTTTGTGTGAAATCCAGCAGGGATGTCATCGGGGCACAGTGGGAGGGGTGCGGACAGTTGCACGACTAGTTTGGCTCTTAATTGCTTCTTGGTTTCCTTAACTAATTTTCTTCGTCTTTCCCTTAGTGCGGCTTGTCTTTTTGTGGATGGATCAATCTGTTGCTGTTTTTGGACATGCGATGAGGGGGGTTGTGGGATTACCTCTTCTCTGATTCTCCCCATAATGAATTCAAGGTCAGCCTCCTCCCCCTGCCAGTCTTCTAGTTGCGCTCCTTCTTCTAGTGCGCTCCTCCTTCAAAGCCCAGTGCGTCCTCCCCCTGCCAGTCTTCTAGTTGCGCTCCTTCTTCAAAGCCCAGTGCATCCTATTCCTGGGGGGTTAGGCCGGCCAATAGTGGGTACTTCCATTGCTCTTCTAAGCTCAGCCTAACCTCCGCAGGTTGGGGTGGCATCTGTAGCCTCGCATAAAGGGCTTTGCGTGCGATGCTCAGTGTTTTTTTGCACCACTTCCGATAACTCCTTTCCCTCTGGGCGGGTCGTGTCCAGTAATGTGTTGAGAAAGGCCTATTTCTGGGCACTGAAGGCTGTCTGGGCGGAATCTGCTTTACTTTTTGCAAGGATTTTTTCTTTCTCCACCAAAGCGAGGCGCCGTGCCAGTGTCTTCACTCGTTTCTCGTTCCTGTGTTGCCCATTCCTCTACTCTTTTGTTCATTCCTTCTATGCTTTCCCCCTACTTTTGTGCCAGGGTTACGAGCTTTTGCTCCTGGGCTTTGAGTTCTCTGCTCATATTCTCGTGCTCTTTCCTTCCCAAGTGTAGTTGATCAGTCATAGACTCGATCTCCTTTTGTTGCTGCTCTCTCTCTTGCTTTCTCTCCTCCTCTTTGGCATTTAATTCTTCCATCATTTGCTCGATGTTGGCGGTTTTTGCCTCCAATTCCCCATGTTGCATCAGGAGGAGTTTATGTTCTCGCTACATCTGCACCAGTTCTTGATTCTCATCCTCGAGCCGTTGCTTGTAGCTTTCTTCCATGTCTTCCTTGGCTTTTAATTCCTACTTGAGGTCAAAGATCTATCTTTGTTGCATGGCTATTGTGCGAGTTTTTTCAAGCTGGAAAGCAGCTCTATTGACTCCTTTTCTGCCACCAACTCAGCCACAGCCATCCTCTTTTCCTCCTTTGCCCTCTCCAATCGGGAGAGTAACTCAGCGATGTACTCATCATAAATGGCTGGTGGCGTCATTGTTGTGTGGGTTGGGGTGGTCGAGGCTTCCAGGATGCTTTTGGTCCTATCTTGTCTTAGCATCTGTGGGCTAATCTCTTTTGCCCCGTGGCCATGGTTTCCGTGCTCTTTCCCTGGGCCATTTCTTTATTGATAAAATATTGCATCCAGGCCACGAAGTTGGAAACCTCCATGCTGGTGGGGATGCTAAGGGTGAGGGTGGTTGGTTCGGCGGAGGGCACCATGAGGGTGGGGATAGGGTGGAGGAGGGCCTTGCCTTTGCCTTCAAAGATAGCGGGTGGCATGACTTCTGGTACCTATATGCTAGAGCTAGGCCCTTCTTCCCTCAGCAAGCTCCAAGCTCCCGGATCATTAGCCCTACACTGCTGCTCAATGGACCGTCGTGTGGCTTCAGCCAAGTCCTCCTCCTTCTTCCTTCTTACTTCCTCTTCTTCCTCCTTAGCTCTTCTTAGTTCCTCTTCTTCCTCCGCAACTCTTCTTTGCCTTTCTTCTTCAGCTTTCCTATACTCTTCCTCCACTTTCTCTTTTTCTTCCTGCTTTTCTCTTTTTCTCTTCACGGCCTCCTGTTTTGACACCTTTTTAGCCCTCTTGACTTCTTCTTTTGTTTTTTCTTCTTCTTATTTCTTCTTCTTTTCCCTCTCCTCTCGGCCTCGTTGAGGGATTGCCTTTTTGCCTTTTCCAAATCCTCTTTCTCCTCCTTGTGGCCTTCATCTAGCTTCTTTTTCTTTTGTGTTGTCTTCTTCTTGGGTTCCTTGGCCTGCTTTTTGCCTGATTGTTCTTCTTCTCCCTACCCTTCCTTATCAGTCTCGGTCTTGTCGTTCGCTGGACCTCTCTTGGTCCTAGTGAGGGGGTGACCTGTTGGGCATTTCTCCTTCCCCTTCTTCTGCATCCTGTGTCTCTTTCACTGCCTCCTGGATGAGCGCAATCAAAATGCTTCCATAGGCAATAAATGAGGCCTTGGACGAGGCCTTCTTTCTTTCCATGGCCTTGGAAGCTGGGGGCTCTCCTCCTGCTGGTGTGCTTCCTAAAGCCAGTGCTTTAGCCGCCTGGTCGATAGTTTTGCGCACATACCGTTCCAGTCGACTTCATGCAGGGTGTGAGCCGCTGCGTTCTCCAGCACAGGCACGCTGATTCGATGCATTAAGGCACTATAGTGCTGGCTGGAGAAGAGGACATGTACTAGTTTTTCTTGCAATCTGGCTTCCGCATCACGAATGTCTTGGATGCTGATGCCGTCATTTGTTAGCATGTCCTCCTTTCTCATTTTTAGCATGGCGTACACATCCCTCTTCTGCTTCTTCTCTATCTTTGGCTCCAGTCCCAACGCCTTCTCCACCAAGGCAGGGGTTAAGCGAACTTGTACCTATTTGGCGTTTTCTCCCCTTCCTACCGTGACGGTGCCACACTCATTGTCAGGGTCGTAAGACCTGAGAAAATCCACACACTTTGTGTGGTCAGGTTCTTACGCAAATTTTTCGAGATACTTGGTGAAGTTGCATTGTTTAATGGCTCTCCTGGCCGCTTCCTCCTTGGCCACCACACCCTCTACGTTGTGAATGGTTCGTAACTTAAGCTGGTTGTCGCGGCTCTCAAGAGTGATGTTGTACTACGCTCTTTCCTCTTCCGTGAACAGAAGTCAGTGGCCACGATCGTGCTACGACATCTTTTATTCCTGTCATAATCCCATGTTTCCATTAGTGCTTCCACATTAACAATTCGCAAGAAAAATCATAGTCTAAAAAGAAAGACTCTATATGTTTATTGAATGAAAGCATGAAAATCCTATCCAATGTGGAGTCTTCCCTTCTGGCTTTAACTTTTTGCCCTTTATTTCAAAGTTCTCTTGACATTTTCCTACCTCGCTCGTTGTTTACATGCTTATGCGTTTTGCTTGATTTTCATTGGTTTTAATTGATTCACCTCACTCCCCTTCCCCTCCCAGCTTGAGAAGAATCCTACCTAGGATTGAAGGTTTTGGAGGTTGAGGACATTCTGCAATGGGCCTAGGAGTTACCGGCATAGGAACCAAGTGTAGAAATTGGGTTGTACTCTTATTGAGATGCACGGTCGAGATCAAAAGGGCGAGTGCCAATGTGTGTAATGTAAGTGAGAACATCTGTTAGAAAGTCACCGGAGGCACCGCAGCTAGCAATATGTAGCTCTTCCTCAATCAGTAAGCTATCGAGGTAAGGGTGTCCCTTGATGTGCTCTTCCAAGGGGCGGTCGCGAAGAGTGGTTAACACTCTATATGAGGTTGGCACGATATAAGTGGGGCCAACCTCATATAGAGTGTTAACCACTCTTCCCTCTACTTTCGATTGCAACCTAAGAGTGTACTAGTGCTGCAAGAATGGGGATTCAGTCTCAGCAAGTTTGGATAATTCTACAATTTCTTGGTCCGTGATGGCAGAAGTGATTCGTTGATCGTATGACGTGATGAGGCGTTGTTTGAGGACTTGCTCTTTAGAGATCTCGCTGTTGAGCAATACAGCATCGGAGTTTGCTGCCTTTGCGAAGGCAAGTTCAAACATCTCCCAAGAACAAGGCATCGTACGAACTTCGATTGCAAAAGGCTCGAGTAACAAGCCTAAGTCCAAGAGGTCGTAGCTTAGAGCTAGCTCTTTGAAGGTGGCATCAAGCCATCTAATGCAATCAACCATGTCATCCCGTGTATCTTCGGCTAGATCTGAGGCCAGTGTCAAAAATTATTTCCGCTCGTAGGAGGGTTTAAGACGTGCTAGTGGTTGGGATTTGATAGCACTAGAGCCTTTGACAATGCATAGTTGTGCTTGCAGGTGCTCTTGAGGTTTCGGTTGGGCTTCCTAGCTTAGGGCTGGGGAAGTAGCAACTACTTCTGATGGACTGCTACCTTCAAAGTGGATCATTGTAGTCGGATGGGCTCTAGCAGGTGATGGCTCATGTGACAATGTCTGTCGTTTGGGCCGATAGGCTTGTTCAACTCTCTTGGGCATGTGTGCGAATGAGCTTAATGGATGTGGGCCTGGGGAGCACTGCGGTTTATGGTTTTGAGATTCTATGGGACTGGGGGTGATCAAGCTTGGGGGTAGCGTATGAGTGGTGTTCTTTGCCGTGTGAGCTTTAGGGATCCATATCCAGGCATTTCCCTCATAGTAGCCTTGTGCATGCAGGAGGGCTTTAGGGACCCACCTTTGCCTGATTCTGCGCCGATTTCTGAAACTGCGCCTTGGTGTCCTAGGTTTAGTGCTTCGGGTCTTATGAGGTTGTGGGCGGCGACTCCTAGGCGACGGTTGCGGCTATTCAGGCCTCCATTGAAAACTAAGTTGTTGAGCCTTAGCTTGCTACCACGAGCAATGGTAGAGGTGGTGGGTGGTGGCCGAGCACTACCCTTCTCCTTAGATTTGGCTGCTAATAGTTCTACCGGTGGGGCCATGTAGACTGTTCTATCATGCAACCCTTTTTGAAATTTGTATCAATGCGGATGTTGCCTACAGTGAGGTGAATGCGCCTGCAACTCATAATCAACATTGCAATGAGTTTGCTTCTTGAAGGATCTCCCTAGCAGTGTTTTTGTGCCTGCATCCTTGGCGTCTGGCAGTATATAGAAGATTATTGGTATAGCAAACTCGATAGAAATTGTGGCCCTGCACTTGCCAAGAAGTGCGTACGAAACAGCCCCCATATGGGCTTAATTTGGCATTAGTAGGTTGTAGTTGCCAAGTTGGGTCTAATGATCGTGAGTCAAGACATTGAAGTCCGCTCCCTCGTCAATTAAGGCATCGAAGACGCATGTTTGCTTGGCAATGACCATGATGTGTAGGTATGCAGGCTCCACGGTTTCCTCATCCTCGTCATCAATTTTGGTGATGGTGGCTACTCGTACCTTGATAGGTGGTTCCAACATTGGTGGCTCATGCAAAGGATGCGTGGGAGGATAGTATTTCTTGACACAACTGCCATTGAAGAAGCCTATTCCCTCACCGTCTAGAGTCTCGAGCTCGACGTTGCCCTTTTGGCTGATCTCACAAACTCTGAAAGGTCCAAGACCCCTGAACCTCATTTTTTGCTTATGCCCCTTAACTGAGTATAGGAGCACTAAGTCGCCTTGTTTGAAGTCGCATTGCTTGACATGCTTGTCAAACCAGCTCTTGCGTTGTGCCTTCTCACATATGAGTGCATGAGTGGCTAGAAGGTGAGTCTCCAAGAGGCGTTCGATCTCAACTAGGCGTTGCGTCCATGCCTCCTTTCCTTCCCATTGCTCCTAAAGTGCAATTCGCAGGCTAGGCATGAAGAATTCTATGGGGAGAATTGCTTCAGTTCCGCAAGTCAACCTAAACGAGGTTTGTCTGACAGCCGTTTTGTAAGCAGTGCGGTAAGCCCACAAGGCTGCCATCAGCTTGTTATCCCAGTCGCTACGTGAGGCCGAGACTACCTTGGTTCCGACATTGACAAGAATCTTATTTGTGGATTCTGCCTGGCCGTTTGCTTGAGGGTAGTATGGGGAGGATTTCCGATGGATAATTAGGAAGGTGGATAGGAGATGAGCTATCGCTTCATTGATGAAGTGTGTCCCCCAGGTCACTAACTAGTTCGATGGGACATTCGAATTGTGAGATCACCTGCTCTCACAAAAAATTGGCAGTCATTTGAGCATAATTCTTTCGTGTTGCTCTTGCCTCTGCCCACTTCGTTGGGTAGTATGTGGCCACAATGATGTATTTGGCCTGAGAATATTGTGCAACGGGGCTGATGGGTCCTATGAACTCAATTTTCCATTTTTCGAAGGGTTGTCGTGCAATGATTGGGGTTAACTCCATTTGATCCGGGACCTTCGTCCGCCGCTGACATTCATCACAATGCTTAACAAATCGTGCGGCATCACGGAACAGTGGCCACCATAGTTGAAACTGCAACACCTTGCAGGCCGTTGTGTCTTTGCTAAAGTATCCACCAGCAATCCCACTGTGTGCCTCTGAGAGCACGTCGTGCATCTCATGTTCGCACACGCATCTGCGCAGCAATCCATCTTGCCCTAGAGATATAGCTGGCTTGCTATCAACTGGTAGGGTTGGATTTTGAGAATAAGTCGCCTCAGCCTTGCCTTCTCTATTGGTCATTTAGGCAGTCCGTGCTCAAGCACTTGGACTATGTCATCTGCCCAATATGGCATTAGATCGGCCTTGAATAAATCTCTCCCACTGGAGAGGTTTCTTCTTTCTTCTTCCACCTTCCTTTGGGGGGGTTTTCTTCTTGGACTTTTTAGCCCCTCTGTGGGGCTAGATTGTGTTTCCTATTCTCCTTCGTCACTCATGGTTCTCTCACTGGACTATTCCTGCTCTTGGTAGGGAGGTGATCTATCTGGTGTCTCATCAACTCCTTCATCGCCTTGTGTTTCCCCTAATGCCTCCCTAATGATGGCAGTCTCAAGACCCCACCAAATCCAACGGTCGAGGCCTTAGATGATGACTTCTTTCTTGCCTTAGAGGCCAAGGACTCTCCAACTATGGGTCTTCCACCTATAATAGTCAGTGCCTTTGCTAAGGTCTCGATTGTCTTTCGTACGAAGCTATTCAAGTTCACTTTATCTAAAGATTTAAAGAGGTGGGCGTCTGGCAACTCATCGGTAATGCCTTCTCCAGTAGATTCTCATGTGGGGATGCATGACATTTGATCAGCCATATAGTGCTATTTTCCCTTCCGTACAACCACAAGGAAGTCAAACTCCAAAAGCAGAAGGAGCCACCGAGCTATGCATCCTGTAGCACAAGGTTTGTTCACTAGGTATAACAAGGCTTGATGGTCCACAAAGAAGGTAAAGGGTGTAGCCAATAGATAATGCCGAAACTTCTTTACAGCAAACACCATGGCCAAACCTTCTCTTTCTGTCATCGAGTACTTCATTTCCATCTTCGTGAGTTGTCTGCCAGCAAAGCTCACTGGATAGTCTAGGTTGTGCTTGCCAGGTTGGCACAACACTGCCCCCACAGCAAATTTAGAAGCATCGATATGCACGTGGAAGGTTATGGTCCAATCCGAGGCTCGTAGAATTGGTGATGTGGTTAGAGCCTTCTTCAACTCTTCATATGCTCATTGGCATGCTTCAGTCCATTCAAAGACAATCAGCAGCTTGTATAAAGGTCTGGCTATCAATGTGTAATTCAACACAAACCGCTGATAATATTCCATATGGCCTAAGAAGCATTGAACTCCCTTGTAGTTGGTTGGGGGTGGAAGGTCGACAATAACCCTGACTTTCGAGAAGTCAGTGGCAATCCCGTTCTTTGACACCACGTGGCCGAGGATGCATCCATGCTTCACCCAAAACTGGCATTTCAAGGGGTTCAAGGAGAGACGATATAGGCGACACCGGTCAAAGACTGCTTGGAGTTTGTTTAAGCGTTCCATCCAAGTCGAGTGAACACAGACGTCATCGACAAAGACTTCCAACTCCTTGCGAAGCATGTCTTTAAATATGGTGCACATGAGACGTTGGAAGGTGGCAGGGGCATTAGTCAACCTAAAAGGCATGACTATGTAAGCAAAGATGCCCCACTTGATGGCGAAGGCAGTCTTTTGCCTGTCGGCAGGATGCACTTGCACCTGATTGTATCCTGAGAAGCCATCCAGAAAGCTGTAGGCCTCCTTGCCCGCCACTCTTTAAGCATGTGCTCAGTGTATGGCAATGGATAATAGTCCCTTTTAGTAGCAACATTCACCTTCTTGTAATTGACGCACACTCTAATTTCTCCATTTTTCTTCATCACAATGACTATGGGTGATACCCAGTCCATGTGCTCAATTTTGTAAATGAATCCTACTCTCATCAGCTTATCAATCTCTTCCTTGATAGCATGAGCGTGCTTTGGATTCATTGGGTATAGTCGTTGCTTCACCGACGCTGTGTCTGGTGTCATGGGTATATTATGACTACCCCTTTAAGCTCTTCTAGGGACCATGTGAATACGTCTACGTACTCTCGCAAGAGAGCGACAAGACTCGTTTCTTCTTCCTCAGTCAAGTCATCACCAATGAAGGCTAGTCGGGATGTCTCCCCTTCCCGGGCTAAGTTCAACCAGGCTAAGTTCATCTCTTTGACCTTGGCTAGTCCCTCTTGGTTTGCTCATTTGCCCTTGCCGTTTGGCACCCAACAAGATCACTACCCTATCTCCTTTCTTGAATTTTGTAAGTTTTTTAGGGAGGTCCTATGGTTTTCGTTGTTCATCTATTCGTGTGTCCCTGGGTTGGTTCACCCTTCCCTACTTCAATCGTCTGTGCCTCAGGTGGACGGGTAGGTCCCCGTTGGTGTGTCGGGTCTTGGGCGGCCTAGGTATTTCTAGGTCGATATTCGAGCTTACCTCCGACTTAGAGTCGAACTCACCGTCTTTGCTAGAAGAGGGGGTCTCCCCTGGTAGTTGCAATTCAGATGGTGATTCTGCCCTAAGCACCGGTGTCGCTAGGTCTGCTTACTCAAGGTCTATAGCTCCTACATGTTCTAACCAGGTGCGATCACAATTTATATGCATGATTCCTCACTCTATCCTATATATACTTCTCTTTTGTGGCTTGGAGTCTTCTCGTATTTGTTCTATTTCATGTCCCTCAGTGTCGTATTCTACCGTGTCCATCTCACCCTCACTTCCATCACTGAAGGATTGGCATTCTTCGTACTCGTTGTCAGAGTCCTCTCCGTCAGACTGCTCATCGTCTCCTAGGTCTTGGTATATCTCTTATCGTTGATCAGGGACTAGGACCCATTTGTACATAAGGTTCAAGTCATGCACCTTGATCCATTGCCACCTAGATTCGCCTAAGAGATCCTAGAGTGGGTTGAAGTTTGATGTTGAATTGTCAGCCAGCTTGTCTGCTAAGTATTCTAGAGCCTCCTGGAGTTTTCTCTTGTTGCTTGGCACTTGGAAGGTGACGGGCTTAGGTCTCCCAAGAATGGTTCCTTCCATCATGCAAACTGGTACAGAGGGCGTGCCCTTGGTCGTGCCCATCATCTTGATGGCTTGCTCATACACCTCTTGATCTGAGAATGGTAGGTCGACTGTAGCAAGGACATGCATCCAATCCCGCTCATCCTCTAGGCATGGAATATACTTGGTCAAGGACCCATAAGACTTCTTGACTTGACCACCATCCTTGAGCATCGCGGAGATGGCATCCAAGTTGATTGGTGAGGTCTTCCAAGTGTCCATCTCTACCCTCATAGCTTCCATCCTATTGCCTAAGAATATCAAGCCATTACCCAAATCTTCCATAACTCTGGCATTGCACATCCAGGGTCGGCCTAACAGGACATCGTAGGCCACCCCCTTCATGACTATAAAGTTGACACAGAACTGGACACCTGCGATTTTCACTGGCCAGTTTTTAAGTACCCCGAATGGCTTCACTCTCATGCCGTTTGCTAATGTGACATTAAATAGAGCGGTCTCAACAGGTGGGTTTCCCCAAGTCTATAGTATTGCGTGGCTCAGCACACTAACCCCAGCTCCCGCGTCTACGATCCCCTTTCTCACTATGTTGCCTAAGGCTAGGACTGGTAACACTACATGCATCTCGATGCCTTCCTAGAAAGCATTAACATGCAAGGATTTTGGCATAGAGTGCATTGTTAGACTCGATATTTGTATTTTTGCATCCTGATCATGCAAATCCACAGCTTGTTCTCATGACCCCTCAACCCACTGCTTGAGGTCTTCCCATAGGGTGGGATGCTGCTTAAGTAGGTCTCCTAGGCTTATCGTCATAGGGATGGTCAGTAGCATGGTAAGGAAGCTGTCGGCTGCTCATCCCTCTCCGACATCAGATTGTCCTGGCCAACAGCTGTGACTGATTTGTGGGCCTTCAACATATCAAGGCTTGGTCTAAGGGGTACTGTCTGCGGTGCGGTTGCATCTCCTAACTTTGGTCGAGGGGGTGAGACCGTCGTGTTCATGCTGGTGAGATCATCGATCTCATCTTCTAGGATAGGCTAAGTATCCCTTAAGTGCTCTTGGGCCTCTTTTACCCAGTCCTTCACTTTCTCTATGGCCTCAAGTTGGCACTTCGGATGCGGGTACTCCCCCACCTTGGCACTTTCCTTTTCGGTCGTCTTGGGGGCTGAAGTTTCTACCTATGCGTCCGTGACTTTCTTTCTAACAGGCAAAGTTGTAGCACTCTCAGTTTTTAGTGCAATCTTAGCCTCCAACCTCTTCTTCCTTCGCATGTAGCTCTTCTTCCCTATCAAGGCTGCATCGAGGTTTCTGGGCCCCGGTAGTGATATGTTGGCCTGCTTTGTTTGGGCATGGGTCATGACCCACAACGAGATGGGTGTGGCCTCCCCATCAAGGTTCTCGACACCAAACAGCCCTAATGGAATAGATGGTATGTTCGCTAAACTTACAAAAGGTTTCCGCTTTGGGCAATCGATGAAGAGATGGGTGATTCCACACTCCACGCACCTTAGCTCAACTTTGTTGCTGTTCTGCTACTCCCTCTCGGGGCAACGTAATGAGACATGACCCGGGTGACCACAAGTCCAACAGATGATTGGATCCTGTGTTTGTCCTCCTAGGTCTCTACCTCGTCCTCTCCCCAACGCCATCACTGGTACTGGTCGATAGTCCATAAGGACTGCGTCCCCCTCGTCATCGTGAGAGACATAAGGGCATAAGTAAGTCTCTTCTTCATTTGGCTCTTCCACGTAGTGGACTGGAGCGTCACTCGGTGGATGGGTCACATAGGGACCGGGTAGCCTAGGTATACTTGTAGGGTTTATGTCCACCCTAGGGACAACTGGCTTAATGTCGTTAGGCACAGGAAGGGCCAATGGGGCTCCCCTTCCGAAAAGTGGATGCCGCCTGTTCGCTAGTTAAGGCTGACCATATGGTTGGGAGTATAGAAATCTCTTGGGCAATCTACAGTGCACAATGTCATGACCGAACATGCCACAGTTAGTGCAAGGTCTCGACCGAGGGTCTTGACACTCGATCCGCAAATGGTTTCCGCCATAGTACACACATTGGTCATCTCCACAAGTCTTACAGCTTGACTATCTCCATCTTGACATCAGCCGTCTCAGTGGCCTTCCCCTTATCTTGGGATGATGGGGCTGGTCGCTCACTAGAGGTTGATGCTCTTTCTGAACTTCACGAGATGGCTTCTTCTGAGTTGGAGCTCCTGGAGCTCCTCTCCTTCAGTTGATCATCAACTCTGATAGCTTCCTCAAAAACCCTACCTAGCATGTCTCGCTACAAGCTCGAGTTGGCTGCCAAAGCCTTATACAGTTCCTCGTTTCGAATTCCATTGATGAACACATTTGAAACTACTCTTTCAGTCAGTCGCTCGCCTGTAGGGATTCTCTTGAAGACAGTCCTCACGTGGGTTACGTAATCGCAAATGTCCTCCTTCTCTTTCTATTGGACATTCATCAGTCATACTAGCAGATTGTCGGAGTATCCATGCTCGGCAAATCTCTTAATGAAGAGGTTCTTGAGGCTATTGAAATTTGCTCGCTTTACGGCATCTAAGCTTGTATACCAAGTCATGCCCTTGTCACCTAAGCAGAGCCCAAACTCTTCAGAGCACTGAGTCAGGTCGCTGAGGCCGTTGGCTTCACAGACTTGCTCGAACTGCTCTACAAAGCTGTATGGGTCCTCGTGGGGTTGGTACTTGTCGAGCTGCTTTGAGACTATTGGGATTTTAGACTGGCTCTTAGAGCCTTGGGCTGCTCCTAACCCTACCAGTAGTGATGTCACTAATGCTTCAGCACTTTGCTCTGCTGCAGTGTTGTCTAACAATTGCTTCATAAGAAGCTCGCTCAGTGTTAAGTCTCCTTCTAGGGCTCTCTCGTGATCCGTTCGATTTCTTCCGGCTAAGTTCAACACTAGCCGCACCTCACGCAACTTCGTGCTTTGCCTTTGACTCCTGGCCTGTTGGTCTCTATTGTATGCAGCTATGCTTTGCAATGCCTTAAGGGCTAGCTTTCTCTCCTCTTCTAAGTTTGCGATGATAGCATTTGCTATCCGACCGCAATGCTCATACTAGGCATGCATATCGTAGTTGTTGACCATTGTTGAATAGCCTCTGGAAAGACGCCTAAGTCGAGTTCCTCGTTAGACCTGTGGTCTGAGCTTTCATCTGCCATAGTCGAGTTCTCATGCTTCGCCAAGTTATCAATCAGGTTGAGTAGGTTTGTCAAATCCCCTTTGTTTGCACTGCTTGCTTAGTCCTACTTTGCGTGTTGATGGTTTGTCTCTGTCTGTGGGTTCTCTCCTATTAGTGGGTTCCTTGAGTGGCTTATCTGAGTGAGTTCCTTGACTTATTAAATACAGTCCTCAATTTATCTCCACTCCGTGCGTATGTTCTTCCTAGTGCACTTGTGCTCAATCAAGCTTTCAGTTTTCCTTAAGTGCACTTCAAGTGCGGAAATTCAAGGTGAGTGCGACAAATAGCCTCTAAGCGTCTTATGCACCCTCGCTTCATTTTGGGCCTGATAGGCTTTGTCGATCAATTCTCTGGCCATCTAGACGGGATTTTAGGGCTTTTCGATTACATTGCCTTGCCGTTTTTGGGTCCAATCACGGTTTTATGGCTCAGCGGGTTGCCTCTAGGTCTCTAGGTTTCTAGGTATCACGACAACCCACTCAAGCTGCTAAGCAACTGCGCCTTACGATTTTGTCTATTCCGTGCACCAGAATCAGGTTCTGAGTGTCAAAAGGGCTTATGACAGTTTGTGCTGCTGAGCTCCAACTGGGTCAAGTCAAATTTCTGAGAAATTGAGGCAAATACACACTCGGCCCAAATGGTTCGAATTACAAGGGCCAAGTGGGTGACTCGGACGGGCCGAATCGCACCGGTCCAAGTACAAAAAGTTTTTCAGCGGGCCGAGGTCCGAGTGGCGTGACTCAAATGGGCCGAGTCAAATGTTGGGCCGAGGGTCGAGTTGGGTCCTGGACCGAGGGCCGGGACCGAGGGCTGAATTGGTGAATGGGGCCGATTGGACTTTGGGCCGAGTGTCGAGTTGGTCAGAAGGCCGAGTGCCACCACTCGGATGGGCCGAGTGGACAAAGGGCCGAGGGCCAATTAGGGTTTTCGGGTTGAGGTCTGAATGGCTAGGTCCGAGGGCTGAGTCTAGGACTCGACCTAACAAAGGCCACTCAAACGGGTCGAATGCGGCATGACAAATGCGCAATGATGATTTCGATCAAATCTCACAAGTCAGGCAATCATTCCAAGCATAAACTTCCAGATCCTGACTAAGGCACCAAGGGAAGTGATTGGTATACCTGGGGTAAGCGGTAGGCTCTTCGATGACGAGATCTAATCGAATCTTTGTGGTCTCTCTCTCTCTCTCTCTCTCTCTCTCTCTCTCTCTCTCTCTCTCTCTCTCTCTCTCTCTCTCTCTCCCCTATGGATCCTAACACATATAAGATCATCATGATTGGGCCAGTTTTGTCCAAACTTTATGGCACGGTGATGGAGGAGGAGCTCAGCACGCTGGCAAAGAGAGAGTGCATGCATACACCCGGACAGGCAGACGGGCATTTTCTACCATAGACCACATCTTCACTCTCTGTTGTCTGATCGACCAGACACGAGTGAAGAAACAAAGATTGTACTGTTGCTTTGTGGATTTCCGCAAAGCCTTTGACACGGTTCTGAGAGAGAGGCTTTTCAGACGCCTACTTGATCTGGGGGTGGATGATGACATGATGTGGGGTATTTATGCACTATATGAGCGGGTTACTGGCAGAGTCAGATGTCCGGGAGGTATATCAAATCCCCTTGTGAGCACCATTGGTGTGAAGCAAGGATGCCCACTCTCACCGACTCTATTTGGGCTATACATTGATGAGATAGTAGAGTTTATTCAACAGCGAGTCAGTGGAGGTATAGATCTCAGTGGAGCCACAGTTCATATCTTACTATATGCAGATGACATTGTGTTGGTCTCAGACTCAGCTCAGGGATTACAGCAGCATTTATTAGCATTGGATGATTTTTGCATACAGAGAGGCATGACAGTGAACCTTGGTAAAACCAAGGTTCTTATATTCCATACATCAGCTCAGATATGCAGACAGAGTATTTTCATGGCAGCAGGAGGGAGTATTGAGGTCACTGGATCATATGTATATTTGGGAGTCACCTTTACAGCAGCTTCAGGGATTTTCTCAATGACACAGGCAGCTCGTGACCGCCTCACTAGAGGATACTCAACATTGGCTCTTATGGAGCGACAATGTCATCAAGCACATTTCCAGGAGCCCCGCACCAAGGGGTGGCTCTTTGATACTCTAGTCACTCCAGCACTGATGTATGGAGTAGCTATATGGGGGCCAGGCCTTGCCGATTATGTATGGACATTGATGGAGAGATCTCAGGTGATCATGATATCTAGATTGATTCGCAGCAAGGCCTCAGTCCCACATGACATTGTGCGAGCAAAGCTTGCCACACCGCCCATGCTAGTCGAGGCATTATTTTAGACAGTCTGCTTCCTACACAGATTTCAGGATATGGACAGAGATCGCATTGCATATAGAGCATATATGGCATCTCAAGAGATGGCTCGAGCGGGGGATACCACATCATGGTATGCACAGACTAGAGCTTGGTTTGACAGACATGGGCTGGACATTGATAGACTCCCACCTCTTCTATATGATACTCAGGCTCCCACTTACACCCTCTCTCTCTCTAAGAGGAACACAGTCATCAGACAGGAGATATGGCATATTTATATACAGAGGACATGGGTCAGCCCTGCACAGCCACTGCCATCGAAGATGGCACATTATTATACACAGTTCTTGAGGATATCAGAGCAGGGATTCATAGAGATTCCGAGATATATGCAGATCTATATGCCACATCGATTGAGAGTTCTTATTGGACAGCTCAGGGTATCATCACATCAGCTTATGATTGAGAGTGGCAGAGCCAGTGGCATCCCGCGGGAGGAGAGGATATGCCCCCTTTGCAGATCAGAAGTGGAGAGTGAGGAGCATTTTGTTCTCAGATGCCCGGCATACTCAGAGTTGAGATCTAGATATACATTGAGCAGCTCACTTCAGGGATGTATGACTGATATGGATCAGAGATCATTTGGCCGTTTTCTGGGAGAGGCATGGCACATCAGAGAGCAGAGCACACAGTGGGTCCCAGTCAGAGAGGGGCCCACCCAGACAACTATTACACAGTTCTTTCAAACAGACAGAGTGAGAGCTACTGTATCAGCCTCCAGCTAGACCTCCGGGCTCACACTACAGCAGGCTGAGGACCAGTGTACCCGACGCTGCACGAGGATCCGTGGGTTTCGGACCCCACAGCCACACCGACAGGAGATCCAGAGGATTCTTGATCTACATCGACAGCAGACTGAGATCCGACGACACTCAACACATTGGATCTCAGATCTCCAGTTTGCTCTTTCTCCACCGTCGATGTTCCACATCCTGCATCCAGGAGGGATCACCTGCTATTAGCGACTTCGACGACTGCTACTACATCCCAGGATAGTATATCTCCCTGCATCTGTTACACATACACATCGCACCACTTTATCACAGCCGACAGTTGTTCCCCTATCACAGCCGACATTTGTTCCCCTTTTGCAGCCATTATCTGGAGTACCAGAGCTAAATATGCACATACACATACACGACACTTATCACACTCACAGCACCGTATTTTCAGTTTCCAGTTTTTAGCTTTTCATTCAGCACTTTTATTTTGGATAGCTAGACCTCATCAGTTGTATCACAGTTTGTCTCATAGGCCAGTTTTGGTCTTTAGAAGACGTTAATATAACTTTCTTTCTTTTCTCTCTCTCTCTCTCTCTCTCTCTCTCTCTCTCTCACTCTCTCTCTCTCTCTCTCTCTCTCTCTCTCTCTCTCTCTCTCTCTCTCTCTCTCTCTCTCTCTCTGTGCAATGGTTGCAAATGAGCTCTCCCTTGGCCTCTTGGCTCTTAAACCCCCTCCTTGGTAAGGCTTTGACGCTCCCAATCACTCACTTTGCTGACATTAAGCATCCCAAGCAATCTTTTTGCCATTTTTTGCATGATTTCTCTCTCTCTCTCTCTCTCTCTCTCTCTCTCTCTCTCTCTCTCTCTCTCTCTCTCTCTCTCTCTCTCTCTCTCTCTCTCTCTCTCTTTGCAATGGTTGCAAATGAGCTCTCCCTTGGCCTCTTGGCTCTTAAACCCCCTCCCTGATAAGGCTTTGACGCTTCCAATCACTCACTTGCTGACATTAAGCATCCCAAGCAATCTTTTTGCTATTTTTTGCATGATTTATGCCCTATTTTGCAACTGTAAACCCTACCCTTTCCTGATTCGATTTCCTAATCCTATCCTACACTAAATGCAACAAGAATCGAAAGCAACAAACTAAAATGATTTCTCCCTTTTTTCCAATCATCAAACTAACTAACTAACCTAAAATACTTACTTGTTTCAAAGATCAAAACACCCAACCTTCCTACCTATCTCAAGCTCCATTTTCGGGGATGAATCCCTTACTTCGATGCTCGATATGGGGCGCGCAAGCACTCAAGCTTGAATCCGTTGGTCCCGACAACGAAACCAAAATGTGGGAGCTTTTGCTCAACCGCCAAGACCCAAGGACCGCTTATTGCTTTAAGCATTCCAAGCGAGCTCTAATAGCTACCTCTCACATAGCCGACGCACCATCGATCCTACGAGTGTAGTCAGCTTACCTTGATGCTGATATGAGTTGCCTTCTCTCTTGCACACATCGGTAGCTCCACGATCCTAGATGCTAGCTCAAGCATCCTCAAGCCTCCTCCTCCTCCAAGCTCCATCCACCATAGCCGTACGCACAAGAGAAGGGAAGAGAAGAGAAGAGAAGAAGAGAAGAGGGGATGGTGAAGAGCTTCACCCTCTTGATCCCTCACTCTCACACACACACTCCCTCTCTCAAGAGCACACACAAGCAAGAAGAGGAGAAGAAGAGAAGAGCTCTTGTTAGCCACACACCAAAGAATGAGCTTTCATTCACTTTTTGAACTTTATATATACAAACC